>NC_060176.1:1174648-1187148 GCF_021184085.1 Oncorhynchus gorbuscha | reverse complement strand
ACCCAGCTCATTGGGGGAGGGTTTGTCCAGGGTTGGCGGTTATTGTAAAATAAGAATTTGTTTTTAACTGACTTGCCAAGTTAAATAAAGGTTACATTTAAAACTAATAATAATAAATAATATTAAAGTAGTTCTTGACCAGGTTTGCACACATTGCAGCAGGGATTTTGTCCCACTCCTCCATATAGACCTTCTCCAGACCCTTCAGGTTTCAGGGGCTGTCGCTGGGCAATACGACGTTCAGCTCCTCCTTCAAAGATGTTCTATTGGGTTCAGGTCTGGAGACTGGCTAGGCCACTCCAGGACCTTGAGATGCTTCTTACGGAGCCACTCTTTAGTTGCCCTGGCTGTGTGTTTCGGGTCGTTGTCATTCTGGAAGACCCAGCCACGACCCATCTTCAATGCCTTTGAGGGAAGGAGAGGCTGTTGGCCAAGATCTTGCGATACATGGCCCCATCCATCCTCCCCTCAATACGGTGCAGTCGTCCTGTCCCCTTTGCAGAAAAGCATCCCCAAAGAATGATGTTTCCACCTCCATGCTTCACAGTTGGGATGGTGTTCTTCACAGTTGGGATGGTGTTCTTCACAGTTGGGATGGTGTTTGTACTCATCCTTCTTCTTCCTCCAAACACAGCAAGTGGAGTTTAGACCAAAAGCTTTATTTTTGTCTCATCAGACCTTCTCCCATTCCTCCTCTGATCATCCAGATGGTCATTGGCAAACTTCAGACGGGCCTGGAATGCGCTGGCTTGAGCAGGGGGACTCTTGCGGCGCTGCAGGATTTTAATCCATGACGGCGTAGTGTGTTACTAATGGTTTTCTGAGACTGTGATCCCAGCTCTCTTCAGGTCATTGACCAGGTCCTGCCGTGTAGTTCCATGATCCCTCACCTTCCTTATGATCATTGATGCTTTAAGAGGTGAGATCTTGCATGGAGCCCCAGACCGAGGGTGATTGACCATCATCTTGAACTTCTTCCATTTTCTATAATTGCGCCAACAGTTGTTGCCTTCTCACCAAGCTGCTTGCCTATTGTCCTGTAGCCCATCCCAGCCTTTGTGCAGGTTTACAATTTATCCCTGATGTCCTTACACAGCTCTCTGGTCTTGGCCATTGTGGAGAGGTTGGAGTCTGTTTGATTGAGTGTGTGGACAGGTGTCTTTTATACAGATAATGAGTTCAAACAGGTGCAGTTAATACAGGTAATGAATGGAGAAGAGGAGGATTCTTAAAGAAAACTAACAGATCTGTGAGAGCCGTAATTTTACTGGTTGGTAGGTGATCAAATACTTATGTCATGCAATAAAATGCAATAAATGACTTAAAAATCATACAATGTGATTTTCTGGATTTTTGTTTTAGATTCGCTCTCTCACAGTTGAAGTGTACCTATGATAAAATGACAGACCTCTACATGCTTTGTAAGTAGGAGAACCTGCAAATTGGCAGGTCAAATAATTGTTCTCCCCACTGTACATACATACATACATACATACATACATACATACATACATACATACATACATACATACATACATACATACATACATACATACATACATACATACATACATACATACATACATACATACATACATACATACACACACGTGCACGCACACACTCACGCACACTCACAAACACACACACATGTCACACACACACACACACACACACACACACACACACACACACACACACACACACACACACACACACACACACACACACACACACACACACACACACACACACACACACACACACACACACACACACACACACACACACACACACAGACACACTCTGGGGTGTTGTGTAAACTATACTTAGTTGTGTTTACGCATGACCCTTGCAAAAGAGATTGAGAGACAGGGAGAGTGAGACAGAGAGAGAGAAAGAGAGTTACAGAGAGATAGAGATACAGAGACAGACAGAAAAGAGACAGACAGAAAAGAGAGACAGAGAGTCTGAGAGGGAGAGAGAGAGACAGAAAGGGAGAGGGAGAGAGAGACCAGCTCAGCCCTCCAAAGGGCAGGATAGCCCAGACACGGTCACTCTAGTGGTGTGTAAACTCAATTAGAGGTCTTGCTGTTATGGTGGGCTGTTACGCCATGACCCAGTGACTTCACAGCGGGAGAGTGTGTGTGTGTGTGTGTGTGTGTGTGTGTGTGTGTGTGTGTGTGTGTGTGTGTGTGTGTGTGTGTGTGTGTGTGTGTGTGTGTGTGTGTGTGTGTGTGTGTGTGTGTGTGTGTGTGTGTGTGTGTGTGTGTGTGTGTGTGTGTGCGTGTGTGTGTTTGCACGTGTGAACGTGTGTTGAAGGGTACAGGCACTTTCTATAATTTATGGCCCAGACAGAACCTCTTCTGTAGTGTAAGACCAGTTTGATCAGAGACTGAAGGCTCTCTCTGATTATTCTATGGTATTTGGAGCGACTGCACTGAATCATAAACAATATGTATATATTTGTCTCTTAGTGACTCAACATTGTGTCTGCTCTACTCTGCCTGTGGTAATGCCTGTCAAACCCAGTGGACTCAGAGCCTGCTGTCTGAATCTGACAACATCAGTGTCTCCACCAGCCAGCCTGTTTCCAGGGTAACTACTGTTTTGGCCCTTTCAGACAGAATGGGCACCCTACTTAAAAGTCATGTCTGTCGACACCTGAGGGACTTACGTGTGTCTGTGTTTATTTAGGTTCCTCTGGTCCAGACTTATATATAGGGTGGGGGTCACAGGATGCACCCCAAATGGATCCATATTCCTTTCATAGTGCACTACTTTAGACCAGCGCCCATTTAGTTTTGGTCAAAACCAGTTTACTATATAGGGAATAGGGTGCCATTTGTGAAGCAACCACAGTTCTTACAGATGGCAGTGTGCTTTGTGTGTCCGGGTGGGGTGGGGGACGAAGGGGGGGTGGCTTCACACATGGGCTTTGTTTAGGCTGGAGTCTGGGTGCAGGGTTGTGCCTGTCGGGAGGACAGCTCAGTGGGAGAAGACTGAAGTCCTGCCTCTCAGCTGGTGTCTTCTTTGGTGTCCTGTCAGACACCCACCAAGTTACTGATGAAAGAGTGTGTGTCTGACTCTCTTCTCAGTGTGTGTGTGTGCGTGTGTACCCTACATGTGTGTGAGTATGCTTGTGTGTGTGTGTGTGTGTGTGTGTGTGTGTGTGTGTGTGTGTGTGTGTGTGTGTGTGTGTGTGTGTGTGTGTGTGTGTGTGTGTGTGTGTGTGTGTGTGTGTGTGTGTGTGTGTGTGTGTGTGTGTGTGATTTGCACAATTTCAGGAAGAATGCGGTGTTCGCCACAGAATTCAGTGATGTTAGCTGGAGCACAGCTAGTCTCTCCTGTGTATACACACAGTGTGAATACGATACCAACCCTGGTCTACTTGCGGAGACGATATCACTGCATCTGATTATTAAACAAGATTTAGGTCCAGGTTTCTCTCCTCTAATGAACATCACATAGATTAGTAGTGTGATTTACGGTCTGTTCTGAGAGATACGGTGACTAGCACTACGTCGTCTTGGATAGGGAGTCTGCAGCTGAGAGGAGTGAATGTTGCTCGGCACATTTGCACAGTGATGACACACATGCGTGCTCGTGTGTGTGTGTTGGGAGAAGTTCACATTTATTTTTATTTATTTTTATTTTACCTTTATTTTACTAGGCAAGTCAGTTAAGAACATATTCTTATTTTCAATGACGGCCTAGGAACAGTGGGATAACTGTCTGTTCAGGGGCAGAACGTCAGATTTGTACCTTGTCAGCTCGGGGATTCGAACTTGCAACCTTTCGGTTACTAGTCCAACCACTAGGCTACCCTGCCGCCCACATCATTAGCTCTATTCAGATAAAACCTCTATCAGAGTTACCAGGGATCTCTTCTTTGGTAACAGAGTTACCAGGGATCTCTTCTTGGGGAGCAGAGTTACCAGGGATCTCTTCTTGGGGAACAGAGTTACCAGGGATCTCTTCTTGGGGAACAGAGTTACCAGGGATCTCTTCTTGGGGAACAGAGTTACCAGGGATCTCTTCTTGGGGAACAGAGTTACCAGGGATCTCTTCATGGGGAACAGAGATACCAGGGATTTCTTCATGGGGAACAGAGTTACCAGGGATCTCTTCTTGGGGAACAGAGTTACCAGGGATCTCTTCATGGGGAACAGAGTTACCAGGGATCTCTTCTTGGGGAACAGAGTTACCAGGGATCTCTTCTTGGGGAACAGAGTTACCAGGGATCTCTTCTTGGGGAACAGAGTTACCAGGGATCTCTTCTTGGGGAACAGAGTTACCAGGGATCTCTTCATGGGGAACAGAGATACCAGGGATTTCTTCATGGGGAACAGAGTTACCAGGGATCTCTTCATGGGGAACAGAGTTACCAGGGATCTCTTCATGGGGAACAGAGTTACCAGGGATCTCTTCTTGGGGAACAGAGTTACCAGGGATCTCTTCTTGGGGAACAGAGTTACCAGGGATCTCTTCTTGGGGAACAGAGTTACCAGGGATCTCTTCTTGGGGAACAGAGTTACCAGGGATCTCTTCATGGGGAACAGAGTTACCAGGGATCTCTTCATGGGGAACAGAGTTACCAGGGATCTCTTCATGGGGAACAGAGTTACCAGGGATCTCTTCTTGGGGAACAGAGTTACCAGGGATCTCTTCTTGGGGAACAGAGTTACCAGGGATCTCTTCTTGGGGAACAGAGTTACCAGGGATCTCTTCTTGGGGAACAGAGTTACCAGGGATCTCTTCTTGGGGAACAGAGTTACCAGGGATCTCTTCTTGGGGAAGAGTTATCTCTTCTTGGGGGATTTCAAGTTTTCTATTCATCTTTTTATTTTCTACCTCCTGTCTCCCCAGTGTGGAGCGACCCAGAGCCAGACCCAGGGTGCCGTGTTCCTGCCTGAGTTTGCTCTGTCCCCTCAGGGAAGTTTCCTGGAGGACGCTACCGAGGACCAGTTCCTTACCTACAGATACGACGACCAGGTGGGTACACACACACACACACACACACACACACACACACACACACACACACACACACACACACACACACACACACACACACACACACACACACACACACACACACACACACACACACACACACACACACACACACACACACACACACAATGGAAAACCTGATCCTCTGAGTGAGTCTGCTGTGAGTGACGTGTGGGAGTAAGTGAGAGAAAGATGGGATGTTTTTGGGGTGTAGACAACAAATGAGACACACATGACATGTCAAAAGAACAACTATTTATAAGCAGTAGGAAAAGTCCCCAATGTCTTTTTCTATAGTATACACTATGTGAGAAGATATTGAGTGGACCAGGATACAATGCATTCATTCATTCTTCTCTCTGCATCTTCTGAAATGTGGAACATTTTCTCCAGTTTGATTGAATAAAGCAGTGAGCTCCTGCTGATCCATCTGGCGTTGGGCTGAAGAGCTCAGGATAATAAAGATATCTTGTTTTTTTGCTCTCAATTTGTCCTTTTGGATCAGGAACCACAACATTCTGGTTAAAATGTTGAGGACATGATGTTTTGAAAAGCTCACATCTGACCAATATCAGGACAAATGATCCCTAATTATACGCAGAAACATGTCTGCATGTTTCACGTTGGATTTCTCCTGAATGATTGGTCTGTAATTTGTATGGTTCCATGGCCCAGTACTTTTTTTGAAGCACCCAATTCAATAGAAAATACTGGTCTGTCACTTGGCCCATGGGTTAGTAGTTGAATAGAGATGAAAGATGGCATTACATTTGTCTGTGAATTTCAGACATGCAGTTAAATGCCAGAGAGGCTATTGAAGAGAGAACAAGTGGTATAAAGAGGCAGAGCCTGACAGAATATCTGTCCCATTTTTTAGGCACACAGTAATGAGACATTTCCTTTAAAACACATGTTTTCAGGCCATAACCTTTCTGTAGAGATGGACCCTGTACTGGAGATGGGAAGGTGGTGGTCCCTCACATTATCACAACCTATCACATTACAACTGACTGAATCAGTGTTGACTATTACTATTAACTATTAAGGTTGCAAAATTCTGGTAACTTTCCCAAGTTTCCCAGAAATCCCGGCTGTAGAACGCAGGATTCCCTGCTTATTCCCTGCTGATACTGAGAATCATTCAACCAGGATGATTCAGTCAGCAACATCACTGTGACCATGTCGGTCCCCAAACCTGCTGCTATAGGGACTTGACTTAGGACTGGGTGGGGACTCAGTATCAAATACAGTACAGGAGCGCAACTTTGGTTTTAGAAGGGTGAAAGTCAAATAAAAAGTTATTTCATTTTATTTTTATAAATACAGTCAGATTAACATTCCAAACAGCCTATCCGACTCCTCGGAGGCGTCCACATGGTCCTAAAGCACACCATTACCTCGTTTTGTATCACATTCCAATCTTAAAACTGTGGGGGACAAAAATGCTATTTCAGAATGTGGGGGGGAACATGGCGCCCCTGACTCAGTATGTTCAGTTTAGATATTCCAGTGCTACTAGGAGGATTTGTATGGAATGGGGTGCTTACCTGGGGAATGTCATATATTCCATGTAATGGCATCTCCCAAAAATACTGTATTTTCTTATTTATTTTTAAAGCTGACACATTTTGACCTCATTCAGGATTTGTCAAAGCTTGCTTTTGGTCTTTTGGGAGATTCCATAAATTTTTATTTTTTGAGTACCGGTACACAGTATGTTTGACTCTTTGTTGAAAACTTCACGAATGATTCAGCCTGTCTCCCCTAGTCTTGAGTGATGCAGTCATGTTAAGTCCAAGATTGTAGAATTAGATGCTTCTGTCTCTCTCTTGTTGAGGATGTGTGTCTAATGCTGTTCATGTTCCTGACTTAGACATGTCTGGATGAATGATAGAGCTGCATTAAGCTACACAGACACGGTGGATAGTCTGTACATTTGAGTCTTGTTTTGGGTTTCTCTGTGTTAGTGGATGTGTGACTAAACCAGTTCATGACTTACACCTGAGCTACATTAACATGGCTGATATATCTGTAGTATCTATAGACTATAGTCTGCATAGTGTTCGTTGGAGTCTTGTTTTGGGTTTTTCAGTGTTAGTGTGTGTGGGATGAAAGCTGCTAGGTAGTGAATTCATGGGGTATGTGTGGCTAAGCCAGACATTGTCTGGTCACTGGGACTGCTGCCAGGTGGCTCAGTGATGCTGTGGTGCTGGCTGCGGGAAGATCAAGGTTGTCGGTTCAATTCCCACGTCGGTCTCATACGCTGACTATGTGTTCACTGGGAGGAGGTTTTCACACACAGTGTTACGATCAACTAGGAGTGGTGGGTGAAATCAGGCACAGAGAGCAGGGTTCAGTCTTTCTTTCAAATTTATTCCCCAGCGCAACAAAACAGTCACGCCAACACACAGGGCGTATATAAGTTACCAGTCCAAACAACAGGACAAAATAGTCCGGAGAATAAATACACAAATAACTCACACCATCAAACACAGAGTAACACAAACAAGCCCGCACAACTACCCAGCGGGCCTAGTGCCCTTAAATACCCTACAAACAAACCCTAATACAAAACAGGTGTACCCAATTACCCAAAACAAATGGAAAGGGAATCGATGGTAGCTAATAGGCCGGCGACGACGACCGCCGAGCACCGCCCGAACAGGAAGAGGCACCATCTTCAGCAAGGTTCGTGACAGTACCCCCCCGAGGACGACCCGGAGGACGAGGGGCAGGGCGATCCGGGTGGAGGCGATGGAAATCCCTCAAGAGGGAAGGATCTAAAATGTCCCTCCCCGGTACCCAGCACCTCTCCTCCGGACCGTACCCCTCCCAGTCCACGAGATACTGCAGGCCCCTCACCCGGCGTCTCGAGTCCAGAATAGCTCGTACTGTGTACGCCGGGGACCCCTCGATGTCCAGAGGGGGTGGAGGGACCTCCGGTACCTCACTGTCTTGTAGGGGACCAGCTACCACCGGCCTGAGGAGAGACACATGAAACGTGGGGTTAATACGATGATAAGAGGGAAGTTGCAATCTATAACACACCTCGTTTATCCTCCTCAGGACTTTAAATGGCCCCACACACTGCGGCCCCAGCTTCCGGCAGGGCAGGCGGAGGGGCAGGTTTCGGGTCGAGAGCCAGACCCTGTCCCCTGGTGCGAACACCGTTGCCTCGCTGCGGTGGCGGTCAGCGTCTCTCTTCTGCCGTTCACTGGCCTGCCTGAGAGAATCCTGGACTGCCCGCCAGGTCTCTCTAGAGCGCTGTACCCACTCCTCCACTGCAGGAGCCTCGGTCTGACTCTGATGCCACGGAGCCAGGACCGGCTGGTAGCCCAGTACGCATTCGAATGGTGACATATTCGTGGACGAATGCCGAAGAGAGTTCTGGGCCAACTCTGCCCACGGTACGTACCTCGCCCATTCTCCTGGCCGGTCCTGGCAATACGACCTCAGAAACCTGCCCACTTCCTGGTTTACTCTCTCCACCTGCCCATTACTTTTGGGGTGATAACCAGAGGTAAGGCTGACCGAGATCCCCAGACGCTCCATAAACGCCTTCCAAACCCGAGACGTGAACTGGGGACCCCGATCGGAGACGATATCCTCTGGAACCCCATAGTGCCGGAAGACGTGGGTAAATAGAGCCTCTGCAGTCTGTAGGGCCGTAGGGAGACCAGGCAATGGGAGGAGACGGCAGGACTTAGAGAACCGATCCACAACGACCAGAACGGTAGTGTTCCCCTGAGATGGGGGAAGATCAGTAAGGAAATCTACCGAGAGATGGGACCATGGCCGTTGTGGAACCGGGAGGGGCTGTAACTTCCCGCACTGTCCTATCAATCCCCGGATGACCCGCAGACGGTAGTGTGTGGGCCCACCGAATCAACTTTTCACGGACACCAAGCGGTACGTAACTTCTACCAGTCGGACACTGTGTAGGCGCAGGTTCAACCCTCAACGCCCGCTCGATGTCCGCGTCCACATCCCATACCACTGGGGTCACCAGCCGAGAGGCTGGAAGGATGGGAGTGGGTTCGATGGACCGGTCCTCGGTGTCATAGAGACGGGACAGCGAGTCGGTCTTATTGTTGAGGGAACCTGGTCTGTAAGAGATTGTAAATCTAAAACGTGTAAAGAACATGGCCCACCTAGCCTGACGCGGATTCAGTCTCCTCGCTGCTCGAATATGCTCCAGATTACGGTGGTCAGTCCAGATGAGAAAAGGGTGTTTAGCCCCCTCAAGCCAGTGTCTCCACACCTTCAGGGCTTTTACCATAGCTAGTTACTCCCGGTCCCCCACATCATAGTTCCGCTCCGCCGGACCCAGCTTCTTAGAAAAGAAAGCGTAGGGACGGAGCTTCGGTGGCGTGCCCGAGTGGTGAGACAGCACAGCTCTAACCCCAGCCTCGGACGCATCCACCTCCACTATGAATGCTAATGAAGGATGCGCCAACACGGGAGCCCCAGTGAACAGTGCCTTCAACTGGTTGAAGGCTCCATCAGCCTCTGCTGACCACGGCAAACGCACCGGCCCCCTTCAGCAGTGAGGTAATGGGCGCCGCTACTTGGCCAAAACCCCGGGTAAACCTCCGGTAGTAATTGGCAAACCCTAAAAACCGCTGCACCTCCTTTACCGTGGTCGGAGTCGGCCAATTACGCACGGCGTTAACGCGGTCACACTCCATCATCATCCCCGAGCTGGAAATGCGATAACCCAGGAAGGAAACGGCTGGTTTGGAGAACACACATTTCTCAGCCTTGACGTATAGGTCATGCTCCAGCAGTCGCGCAAGAACCCTGCGCACCAGGGAAACATGCGCGGCGCGTGTGGTAGAATAAATCAAGATGTCATCAATATAGACTACCACACCCTGCCCGTGCAAGTCCCTGAGAATCTCATTATTATCTCTATAAAATTGGTTGTTGAACATTGCTAGACAACCATTTTCAGGTTTTGCCATAGATTTTCAAATATATTTGAGTCTGTAACTTGGCCACTCAGGAACATGAATAGTTTTCAGTAACTCCAGTGTAGATTTGGCCTTGTGTTGTAGGTTATTGTCCTGCTGAAATGTCAATCTCCCAGTGTCTGGTGGAAAGCAGACTGAACCAGGTTTTCCTCTAGGATTTTGCCTGTGCTAAGCTCCATTCTGGGGTTTTTTTTCAGGACAAAACTAAATTGCTTTGCCACATTTTTGTTGCAGTATTACTTTTAATGTTTTGTTGCAAACAGGATGCATGTACTGCTTTCCTTCTTTTCACTTCTGTCAATTAGGTTAGTATAGTGGAGTAAATACAATGTTGTTGATTCATCCTCAGCTTTCTCCTATCACAGCCATTAAACTCTGTAACTGTTTTAAAGTCACTATTGGCCTCCTGTTGAAATCCCTGAGCGGTTTCCTTCCTCTGGCAACTGAGTTAGGAAGGACACTTGTATCTTTGTAGTGACTGGTTGTATTGATACACCATCAAAGTGTAATGAATAACTTCCCATGCTCAAAGGGATATTGAATGTCTGTTTATTTTTACCATCTACCAATTGTAAAATTGGAACCTCCCTGTCTTTGTGGCTGAATCTGTGTTTGAAATTCCCTGCTCGACTGAGGGAGATAGTCATTCAGAAATCTTGTTAAAACACTGTTATTGCACACAGAGTGAGTTCACTATTATGTTTGTTAAGCAAATGTTTACTCCTGAACTTATTTAGGCTTGCCATAACAAAGGTTGAATAATTATTGACTCAAAACATTTCAGCTTTTAATTTTCAATGATTTAGTAGAAATGTCTAAAAACATAATTCCACTTTGACATTATGGTGTTGTGTGTAGGCCAGTGAAAAAACATCTACATTTATTCCATATTGAATTCAGGTCAGAACAACAAGCGTGGAAAGTCAACGGGTGGGAATACTTTCTGATGCATGGTGTGTTCACACACACACACACACACACACACACACACACACACACACACACACACACACACACACACACACACACACACACACACACACACACACACACACACACACACACACACACACACACACACACACACACACACACACACACACACACACACACACACACACACACACACACACACACACGCATTGGTAAACCAGCCAGTCTGTGGAACACACAAGCACACACACACATGCATACACACACGCATTGGTAAACCAGCCAGTCTGTGGAACACACAAGCACACATACACATGCATACACACAGATGCACACACACACACACACATGCAGGCAGACATGCATACACACACATGTACACACACATAGACACACACACATGCAGGCATACATACACAGATACACACATGTACACATACACATTGACTGAGGCTGCTAAACCAGCCCGTCTGTGGAACACACACAAACACACACACATGCACAGACACACACAGACACACACGGAGACACACACACTCCCATACGCCGCCCGCTTGCACACACACTGCCAGGGGTCCTATACCAGCCAGCTTAGGGAATATCTGGAATGCACTGCACTGTATAGCAGAGAGAAACATCTGGAAAGCACTGCACTGTATAGCAGAGAGAAACATCTGGAATGCACTGCAATGTATAGCAGAGAGAAACATCTGGAATGCATTGCACTGTATAGCAGAGAGAAACATCTGGAATGCACTGCACTGTATAGCAGAGAAACATCTGGAATGCTCTGCACTGTATAGCAGAGAGAAACATCTGGAATGCACTGCACTGTATAGCAGAGAAACATCTGGAATGCACTGCACTGTATAACAGAGAGAAACATCTGGAATGCACTGCACTGTATAGCAGAGATAAACATCTGGAATGCACTGCACTGTATAGCAGAGAGAAACATCTGGAATGCACTGCACTGTATAGCAGAGAGAAACATCTGGAATGCACTGCACTGTATAGCAGAGAGAAACATCTGGAACGCACTGCACTATATAGCAGAGAGAAACATCTGGAATGCACTGCACTGTATAGCAGAGAGAAACATCTGGAATGCACTGCACTGTATAGCAGAGAGAAACATCTGGAATGCACTGCACTGTATAGCAGAGAGAAATGTGTAGCGTGGGGCGTTTCATGATTTTGACACGCAAGCGCACACACCTTGTCTGTTAGTCACAATAAGTTGAGATGCCTTATGTTGAGAAGCAGGCCTATTATTTTCCCAAATGAGCGTGCGTTGTGTCAACCTCTCATTCTGGTGTCATTCACCAGACTGGTGGGTTATTCTAGCATTAATGTGTGTCTTTGTCTGTGTGTGTGTCTGTCTGGATATTATTTTAGGGGTCTAAGTGGTTTTGGTTGAATGGGCTTTAGTTAGAAAACATGGGCCTCTGTTTGTTGTGTGAGGAATGAGTTGAGACTATGGACAGGACATGCAAGTGAGTCAAATACACACACACACACGCACACAGGCAAACACACACACACACAGACATGCAGACATGCAGACACACAACACAT
>NC_060176.1:1137761-1174148 GCF_021184085.1 Oncorhynchus gorbuscha | reverse complement strand
AGAATACTAGACAGTAAAAGGCTAAAAGGTGAACAGGTTCACAATTAAATTGTTGGGACCATGTAGAATGTGTGACTTTCTTTCACTGTTTATAAAAATATAGACAGAAATAAACATTTATTTATAAGTCAATTGTTCGGATTTGTCACGTTCTGACCTTATTTCTTTTATTATGTCTTTGTTTTAGTGTTGTCAGGGAGTGAGTTGGGTGGGTTGTCTATGTTCCCTTTTCTATGTTTTGGGATTTCTGTGTTTGGACTGGTATGGTTCTCAATCAGAGGCAGCTGTTTATCGTTGTCCCCCATTGAGAACCATATTTCGGTAGCCTGGTTTCACTTTGAGTGGTGGGTGATTATTCTCAGTGTTAGTGTTTGTTACCACACGGGACTTTTTTGTTTGTTTCACTTTGTTATTTTGTATTTGTATAGTGTTCCGTTTGTCTTATGGACACTTACCACGCTGAAAATTGGTCCGACCTTTCTTACTCCTCATCAGAGGAAGAAGACGAACGTTCCAGGATTAAAGAAAGAGTTAACAGCAATAATTCCTAATGTGTGGCACTTGCAACTAACTTTATTCTAATGTAGCTTAAAGTCACAGTCCGTAAGAATTTCAGTCATTACACCATGAAATATACCATATTCTTTATATTTTTTAAGAATATGGTGAATAGGACATAACGTTGTTTATATGTTTGTTGGTAACGGAGAATGTTTTGATGTCTATGATGTCATCCTGTGTTTATTTGTATGTGACTGTCCTTCGGATATTCTACTGTCTTCGTGAAGCAAAACAAATTGCCCAGTGGAACGATAAAGATCTACTCTGCCATGTAGAGAACGTTAAATCCCTGTCCACAAAATGAGATGTTCCCATTCTCCCTCTGCGCTGTGAGAACATGACACCTCCTGTCCACACGCACAAACACACACAAACACACACACAAACACACAAACACACACACAGACACAACACACACACAAACACACAAACATACATACAAACACACACAGACACACCATGTCCGCTGCAGCCGTGCTCAGTGGATGCGAACGCAGGGTGAGCGGATGTGAAACGTATCACTGACCCAGTCACACACACTGCGGGCCGGGCACGGAGGACAGACACCACACCAGATGCCGAGTGGTGCCCAGGGCATCAGAGGCATCCCTATGAGGGGAAAAGGCCCATCGAGCCAGCACAGGGAAATAAGCACCTGTCAGTGCCAAGTGGAGTGTTAAGTGCACAAATTGTGGAGGCGTGTCCGGGGGGTGACAGCTCGGGGTTCTGGGTGCCATGTCAGGGCCTGGCAGATCATGTGAGCCTTTTCCACTGTTCCTCCCCATCCACCCACCATCTCGACCCCATCTCTCCCCCATCCTCTCCACCATCCTCTCCCCATCCTCTCCCATCCCCCCACCATCATCTCCACCATCTCCCATCCCTCCTCCATCTCTCCCCCATCCTCTCCACCATCTTCCCCACATCTCCACCATCCACTCCACCATCTACCCCCATCCACTCCCCCATCTCTCCCCATCCACTCCCCCATCTCTCCCCCATCCACCACCATCTCTCCCCCATCCACTCCCCCCCATCTCTCCCCATCCACTCCCCCATCTCCCCCATCCACTCCACCATCTCTCCCCCATCCACTCCCCCCATCTCTCCCCCATCCACTCCCCCATCTCTCCCCCATCCACTCCCCCATCTCTCCCCCATCCTCTCCACCATCTCTCCCAACCTCTCCACCATCTCTCCCCCATCCTCTCCACCATCTCTCCCATCCTTTCCACCATCTCTCCCCCAACCCTGCCGCTGCTGAGGGGCACAACGGCAACAGTTAAACTGGCTGGGTCTGCCTCAGTTATCTACATGAATCCTGCCCAGGCATCATTGGAGGGGCGATGGGGGTGTCATCGCTGAGGGGCGTGGCAAACAATCTCCGCTGAGCGTTTAGATCGCTTATTCCCGAGAGCCGGGTGTCAGCCACAAGCCAAATTTCCAGCCGCGTTTGTGTCGCCGCCACGGTCATCCTCTCACTCACTGACTCGCCTCAACCTCTCCCCTCAGGTTGGCGAGGGACGCGTCCATTGTAGGTGCTCAACCCGTGTGTCAGATGGCCGTTTCACAGAGTAACATTAATGCCACATGAAGGGCTGACGCTGAGCAGTGTGAAACTGTGAAATGTATTATAAATTGACCGAGCCGGCGGTGGTTGTACAGTACGGATGTGAAGAACTGTGAGCGCTGGTCACAGGCATTGTTATGACTCTGGCTGTTTAGTATCATGGGAGTTGACAGGGCAGGACTGGTGGCTATGGAGGGGCAGAGTTGTGTGTGTTTTTGAACAACAGCCACAGAGCTGCCAGAGAGAAAACTATGAACTAAAACAGACCCAGTATGAAAGATGGTGTCTGACTATGTCCCAATGTTACATGTTTAAATGATATCTATTCTCTGCTCTTCCAATATAAGGGTTTATCATTGACATGTGACACTTACTTTGTCTTTGTTGTATTTTTTACTCATGTGCTTTTATTGTGTTGAAATTCATCTCCAATTGGAATGACAAATTGGTGTGTACTTACCAGAACTCCAAGATGTTGTTTCAACAGTTCAACTCAGAGCAGTGAATAGCTGCCTTTGTTGTTTTCGTTCAGGGACGGCCTTAAACAGCGCCTCTGTAACATTCCCTCCCTATTGGCCGGTGCTCTTTAGGTTCTACAGTGTTGTTATCAGCAGCAGAGGTAGCACTGGAGATGAAACATCTGTAGGAGGGAGATGGGAACCAGGTGCCAGAGCCTCCCTGTGACGAGGGTGGAATCATCCTCTAGGATCTCTACTGCCACCCTCAGGATACAGGCCTACCAGGCACATACCAGTACACACTGACAGCATGAACTGCTTATCCAACTTGGTTCTGCTTTGTTACTTTGCATTGAGTTTTTTCTCCCTAGTTTCATTAAAAGGGTTAAACAGAAATGAGGTGGACTGGGAGGCAGATAGAAGGAACATAGTGTGGATTTTCTCATTGCTTTTGTACACCATAATTCTACACCATAAACTGATGAGTTATTTAATCACTGAAGTTCACAGTATGTATGAGATCAGCCCTCAGCCCTTTCTGCTGGAAGACCTGCTGACATCTGGTGTAGGCTGAAGTTGCCCTTACATTTTCCCCACTTATGGTTAGGGTAAGGGCTGGGGGAGGGGAAGCTGATCCTAGGTCTGTACCTAGGGGGAACTTCACCCCAGAGCCAGAGATCTTAAAACACTTGATAGCTGAATGATTTGGAGCCACATAGTGAATTTGTAAGATGGAGTAATGAACACTCATTCTAAAATAATTCAACCAGTAATGATTTTTATAGCCTACAATACAGCATATACAACACATCAACAAGCACTTATATTTGAATAAATAGGGTATACCATCTACATAGAGTGTTATCTGTCATACAGTATCTTTATCATATAGCATCATAAATTAAATACAAACCCCCCAAAAAATCACAAGAACCATTTTTAAAAAGACTAAAGCCACACACTAAAAAGGAAGCTTATTCTGAATGGTTTATTAGACTCCGTTTGACAAATAATAAAATGTGATGAGAATATATTATAAAGCTAACAGTTAATGTAGCTCCCATACCATAATTCTAGCAGTATCATGGTCATAAATACAGTACCAGTCAAAAGTTTGGACACACCAACTCATTCAAGGGTTTTTCTTTATTTGGACTATTTTCTGCATTGTGCTCTAGAATAATAGTGAAGACATCAACACTATGAAATAACATATATGGAATCATGTAGTATCCAACGAAGTGTTAAATAAATCAAAATATATTTGAGATTCTTCAAAGTAGGCACCCTTTGCCTTGATGACAGCTTTGCACACTCTTGGCATTCTCTTAACCAGCTTCACCTGGAATGCTTTTCCAGCATTCTTAGAAGGAGTTCACACACACGCTGAATACTTGTTGGCTGCTTTTCCTTCACTCTGCGGTCCAACTCATCCCAAACATTCACATTGTGGAGGCCAGGTCATCTGATGCAGCACTACATCACTCTCCGTCTTGGTCAAATAGCCCTTACACAGCCTGGAGGTGTGTTGGGTCATTGCCAACCAGATGTGATGGTTGCGATCGCTGCAGAATGCTGTGGTAGCCATGCTGGATATGTGTGCTTTGAATTCTAAATAAATCACTGACAGTGCTACCAGCAAAACAACCCCACACCATCACACCTCCATGCTTCACAGTGGGAACCACACATGCGGAGATCATCCGTTCACCTACTCTGCTTCCCACAAAGACATGGCGGTTGGAACCAAAAATCGCACATTTTGACTCATCAGAACAAAGGACAGATTTCCACCGGTCTAATGTCCATTGCTCATGTTTCTTGGCCAAAGCAAGTATCTTCTTCTTATTGGTGTCCTTTAGTAGTGGTTTCTTTGCAGCAATTTGACCGTGAAGGCCTGATTCACACAGTCTCCTCTGAACAGTCAATGTTGAGATGTGTCTGTTACTTGAACTATGTGAAGCATTTATTTGGGCTGCAATCTGAGGCTGGTAACTCTAATGAACTTATCCTCTGCAGCAGATGTAACTCTGGGTCTTCCTTTCATGTGGGTCCTCATGAGAGCCAGTTTCATCATGTAGCTTGATGGTTTTTGTGACTGCACTTGAAGAAACTTAACATTTTCCTGATCTTGCCATTTTCCAGATTGACTGACCTTCATGTCTTAAAGTAATGATGGACTGTCATTTCTCTTTGCTTATTTGAGCTGTTCTTCCCATAATATGGAATTGGTCTTTTACCAAATAGGGCTATCTTCTGTATTCACCCCTACCTTGTCACAACACAACTGATTGGCTCAAATTCACCTGTTAATTGAAATGCATTCCAGGTAACTATCTCATGAAGCCGGTTGAGAGAATGCCAAGAGTGTGTAAAGCTGTCATCAAGGCAAAGGGTGGCTACTTTGAAGAATCTCAAATATCAAATATATTTGGATTTGTTTAACACTTTCTTGGTTACTACATGATTCCATGTGTGTTATTTCATAGTTTTGATGTCCACTATTATTCTACAATGTAGAAAATAGTCAAATAAAAAAAACTTGATTGAGTAGGTGTCTCCAAACTTTTGACTGGTACTGTAGTTCGCAACCAGCATTACCTCTACGTTTGCAGGTACACTGTAACCTTAAACATCAGGCGAGCTTTAGAGAGACAGAGAAGTCATCGTGTGTGCGAAAATACTTTTCTCAGCCTCATCTATCGACCACCTCTGCTCTTCTGGGTATACCTGCAGACCAATTTCTAATCCAATTCCTAATCCAAAACATGATGAACAATTTAATGTGTATGTTCCCTTCATATGCAATGAATGGGAGTGTAAAAACTGCTCTTAGTCTGTCCCCCTCCCCCCCCTTGTGGTGAATAGGAGCTGTGTCTGTGAGGTTTGAGATTTCTTGTTCTAAGGCTATGGCGCCTCCTTGTGGTACATATTGTGTACAATGAACACAGTTTATAACAGTTTATAATTTATAACTCAACAGAAGCAAATCAATCACAATTGAATTATACCAAGTATCAGGTTTGTTTTTCTTGAGACAACTGTTGCCCCAGAGGACCAATGTTGGAGGAAACAACATCAAACACTTGTAAAAGTGACTTCCTCATCACATATTTTATATTGTATATCTCATAAGTATAATTAAAGCTTGATTCCTTAGTTGCTACATACATTTTTTGACTTGTAAATTAATTATAGAAATCAATTGATTCTTGAAGAATATCATTTATAAATGCCTCATGGGCTCAGTTCATCTGTTGTGCCACATCAGGACCCAAAATATATAAGTTATATGTTTTATTCCAATGTTTGTAAACAATATAAATGTAAACAAACACTGTACAGCGTCAAAACATGGTTCAAATATCATGTTGATGTACTGGATGGTCAGTGCTTGTATACACAGCTCAGTGGTTACATTTCTCCAGGCCCATGCCTCAGCTTTTTACCAAAACAGAGGTGGGACAGCGCTAAGTTATTGTTTCAACTGCGGATTCTAGCTGTAGCACTTTCCTGCATTCAAATGACCTAGTGGTCTCATGGGTGGAATGGTATCAATATTTCTCATAATGTCATCATTAACAATTATTTTTTTTTTTAAACACAGAAAATCTGGGGTTTCTATGTCAAACAGTTTTGTTATATAGAATAAATATAGAATAGAATCAATCTGGGCATAACACATACATGGAGATTGTTCCCCAGTATAGTATATTATAGTATAGTAGTATAATAAACTATAGTACAGAATCAATCTGGGCATAACACATACATGGAGATTGTTCCCCAGTATAGTATATTATAGTATAGTAGTATAATAAACAATAGTATAAACAGTATAGTATAGTAGTATAGTAAAGTACAGTATAGACTGTATAGTATAGTAGTATAGTAGAGTATAGTATAGACTGTATAGTAGTATACTTTAATTTAGTATAATATAGACTGTATAGTATAGTAGTATAGTCAAGTATAGCATAGACTGTATATTATAGTACTATAGTTTAATTTAGTATAGTATAGTATAGACCCCTCAAACTCAACTCTGCACCTGGAAGCCAGTCCCACTGCGGTTTTATTTCATTGTTCCCTGCGGTTTTATTTCATTGTTCCCCTCTAATCAGGGACTGATTTAGACCTGGGACACCAGGTGGGTGATTCCCCTCTAATCAGGGACTGATTTAGACCTGGGACACCAGATGGGTGATTCCCCTCTAATCAGGGACTGATTTAGACTGATTTAGGGTGACCTGGGCCTGGGACACCAGGTGGGTGATTCCCCTCTAATCAGGGACTGATTTAGACCTGGGACACCAGGTGGGTGATTCCCCTCTAATCAGGGACTGATTTAGACCTGGGACACCAGGTGGGTGATTCCCCTCTAATCAGGGACTGATTTAGACCTGGGACAACAGGTGGGTGATTCCCCTCTAATCAGGGACTGATTTAGACCTGGGACACCAGGTGGGTGATTCCCCTCTAATCAGGGACTGATTTAGACCTGGGACACCAGATGGGTGATTCCCCTCTAATCAGGGACTGATTTAGACCTGAGACACAAGTTGGGTGATTCCCCTCTAATCAGGGACTGATTTAGACCTGGGACACCAGGTGGGTGATTTCCCTCTAATCAGGGACTGATTTAGACCTGGGACAACAGGTGGGTGATTCCCCTCTAATCAGGGACTAATTTAGAACTGGGACACCAGGTGGGTGATTCCCCTCTAATCAGGGACTGATTTAGACCTGGGACACCAGGTGGGTGATTCCCCTCTAATCAGGGACTGATTTAGACCTGGGACACCAGGTGGGTGATTCCCCTCTATTCAGGGACTGATTTAGACCTGGGACACCAGGTGGGTGATTCCCCTCTAATCAGGGACTGATTTAGACCTGGGACACCAGGTGGGTGCAATTAATTATCAGGTAGAACAGAACCAGCAGGCTGTAGACCTCATAGGGTCAGAGTTGAGTACCTCTGGTATGGACGGTGTAGTATAGTATAGACAGTATAGTATAGTAGTATAGGTAAGTATAGTATAGACAGTATAGTTTAGTATAGTATAGACTGTATAGTATAGTAGTATAGTATAGTAGTATAATATAGACAATATAGTATAGTATAGTATAGTATAGTGTAGTATAGTATAGTATAGTAGTAAAGTATAGTATAGTAGTACATTTACATTTACATTTAAGTCATTTAGCAGACGCTCTTATCCAGAGCGACTTACAAATTGGTGCATTCACCTTATGACATCCAGTGGAACAGCCACTTTACAATAGTGCATCTACATATTTTAAGGGGGGTGAGAAGGATTACTTTATCCTATCCTAGGTATTCCTTAAAGAGGTGGGGTTTCAGGTGTCTCCGGAAGGTGGTGATTGACTCCGCTGTCCTGGCGTCGTGAGGGAGTTTGTTCCACCATTGGGGAGCCAGAGCAGCGAACAGTTTTGACTGGGCTGAGCGGGAACTGTACTTCCTCAGTGGTAGGGAGGCGAGCAGGCCAGAGGTGGATGAACGCAGTGCCCTTATTTGGGTGTAGGGCCTGATCAGAGCCTGGAGGTACTGAGGTGCCGTTCCCCTCACAGCTCCGTAGGCAAGCACCATGGTCTTGTAGCGGATGCGAGCTTCAACTGGAAGCCAGTGGAGAGAGCGGAGGAGCGGGGTGACGTGAGAGAACTTGGGAAGGTTGAACACTAGACGGGCTGCGGCGTTCTGGATGAGTTGAAGGGGTTTAATGGCACAGGCAGGGAGCCCAGCCAACAGCGAGTTGCAGTAATCCAGACGGGGAGATGACAAGTGCCTGGATTAGGACCTGCGCCGCTTCCTGTGTGAGGCAGGGTCGTACTCTGCGGATGTTGTAGAGCATGAACCTACAGGAACGGGCCACCGCCTTGATGTTAGTTGAGAACGACAGGGTGTTGTCCAGGATCACGCCAAGGTTCTTAGCGCTCTGGGAGGAGGACACAATGGAGTTGTCAACCGTGATGGCGAGATCATGGAACGGGCAGTCCTTCCCGGGAGGAAGAGCAGCTCCGTCTTGCCGAAGTTCAGCTTGAGATGGTGATCCGTCATCCACACTGATATGTCTGCCAGACATGCAGAGATGCGATTCGCCACCTGGTCATCAGAAGGGGGAAAGGAGAAGATTAATTGTGTGTCGTCTGCATAGCAATGATAGGAGAGACCATGTGAGGTTATGACAGAGCCAAGTGACTTGGTGTATAGCGAGAATAGGAGAGGGCCTAGAACAGAGCCCTGGGGGACACCAGTGGTGAGAGCGCATGGTGAGGAGACAGATTCTCGCCACGCCACCTGGTAGGAGCGACCTGTCAGGTAGGACGCAATCAAGCGTGGGCCACGCCGGAGATGCCCAACTCGGAGAGGGTGGAGAGGAGGATCTGATGGTTCACAGTATCGAAGGCAGCCGATAGGTCTAGAAGGATGAGAGCAGAGGAGAGAGAGTTAGCTTTAGCGGTGCGGAGCGCCTCCGTGATACAGAGAAGAGCAGTCTCAGTTGAATGACTAGTCTTGAAACCTGACTGATTTGGATCAAGAAGGTCATTCTGAGAGAGATAGCGGGAGAGCTGACCAAGGACGGCACGTTCAAGAGTTTTGGAGAGAAAAGAAAGAAGGGATACTGGTCTGTAGTTGTTGACATCGGAGGGATCGAGTGTAGGTTTTTTCAGAAGGGGTGCAACTCTCGCTCTCTTGAAGACGGAAGGGACGTAGCCAGCGGTCAGGGATAAGTTGATGAGCGAGGTGAGGTAAGGGAGAAGGTCTCCGGAAATGGTCTGGAGAAGAGAGGAGGGGATAGGGTCAAGCGGGCAGGTTGTTGGGCGGCCGGCCGTCACAAGACGCGAGATTTCATCTGCAGAGAGAGGGGAGAAAGAGGTCAGAGCACAGGGTAGGGCACTGTGAGCAGAACCAGCGGTGTCGTTTGACTTAGCAAACGAGGATCGGATGTCGTCGACCTTCTTTTCAAAATGGTTGACGAAGTCATCTGCAGAGAGGGAGGAGGGGGGGGGGAGGAGGATTCAGGAGGGAGGAGAATGTGGCAAAGAGCTTCCTAGGGTTAGAGGCAGATGCTTGGAATTTAGAGTGGTAGAAAGTGGCTTTAGCAGCAGAGACAGAGGAGGAAAATGTAGAGAGGAGGGAGTGAAAGGATGCCAGGTCCGCAGGGAGGCGAGTTTTCCTCCATTTCCGCTCGGCTGCCCGGAGCCCTGTTCTGTGAGCTCGCAATGAGTCGTCAAGCCACGGAGCGGGAGGGGGAGGACCGAGCCGGCCTGGAAGATAGGGGACATAGAGAGTCAAAGGATGCAGAAAGGGAGGAGAGGAGGGTTGAGGAGGCAGAATCAGGAGATAGGTTGGAGAAGGTTTGAGCAGAGGGAAGAGATGATAGGATGGAAGAGGAGAGAGTAGCGGGGAGAGAGAGCGAAGGTTGGGACGGCGATACCATCCGAGTAGGGGCAGTGTGGGAAGTGTTGGATGAGAGCGAGAGGGAAAAGGATACAAGGTAGTGGTCGGAGACTTGGAGGGGAGTTGCAATGAGGTTAGTGGAAAAACAGCATCTAGTAAAGATGAGGTCGAGCGTATTGCCTGCCTTGTGAGTAGGGGGAAGGTGAGAGGGTGAGGTCAAAAGAGGAGAGGAGTGGAAAGAAGGAGGCAGAGAGGAATGAGTCAAAGGTAGACGTGGGGAGGTTAAAGTCGCCCAGAACTGTGAGAGGTGAGCCGTCCTCAGGAAAGGAGCTTATCAAGGCATCAAGCTCATTGATGAACTCTCCGAGGGACCTGGAGGGCGATAAATGATAAGGATGTTAAGCTTGAAAGGGCTGGTAACTGTGACAGCATGAAATTCAAAGGAGGCGATAGACAGATGGGTAAGGGAGAAAGAGAGATGACCACTTGGGAGAGATAAGGATCCCGATGCCACCACCCCGCTGACCAGAAGCTCTCGGGGTGTGCGAGAACACGTGGGCGGACGAAGAGAGAGCAGTAGGAGTAGCAGTGTTATCTGTGGTGATCCATGTTTCTGTCAGTGCCAAGAAGTCGAGGGACTGGAGGGAGGCATAGGCTGAGATGAACTCTGCCTTGTTGGCTGCAGATCGGCAGTTCCAGAGGCTACCGGAGACCTGGAACTCCACGTGGGTCGTGCGCGCTGGGACCACCAGATTAGGGTGGCAGCGGCCACGCGGTGTGGAGCGTTTGTATGGTCTGTGCAGAGAGGAGAGAACAGGGATAGACAGACACATAGTTGACAGGCTACAGAAGAGGCTACGCTAATGCAAGGAGATTGGAATGACAAGTGGACTACACGTCTCAAATGTTCAGAAAGTTAAGCTTACGTAGCAAGAATCTTATTGACTAAATTGATTAAAATGATACAGTACTGCTGAAGTAGGCTAGCTGGCAGTGGCTGCGTTGTTGACTTTGTAGGCTAGCTGGCAGTGGCTGCGTTGTTGACACTACACTAATCAAGTTGTTCCGTTGAGTGTAATAGTTTCTACAGTGCTGCTATTCGGGGCTAGCTGGCTAGCTAGCAGTGTTGATTACGTTACGTTAAAAGAACGACAACAATTATCTTTGATACACAGACGGCTATGTAGCTAGCTATGTAGCTAGCTACGATCAAACAAATCAAACCGTTGTGCTGTAATGAAATGAAATATGTGATACTACCTGTGGAGCGAAGCGGAATGCGACCGGGTTGTTGAGTGCGGAAGTTCTATTCAGTAGACGTTGGCTAGCTGTTGGCTAGCTAGCAGTGTCTCCTACGTTAAGGACGACAAATAGCTGGCTAGATAACCTCAGTAAATTAAGATAATCACTCTAAGACTACACGCTCTAAACTACACAATTATCTTGGATACGAAGACAGCAAAGACAACTATGTAGCTAGCTAACACTACACTAATCAAGTCGTTCAGTTGAGTGTAATAGTTTCTACAGTGCTGCAATTCGGTAGACGGTGGACGTATGCAAGCTGGCTAGCTGCTGGGCAGATAGCAGTGTAGACTACGTTAGGACGACGAAATACAAGTTGCAATAGAAGTACTGTTTCACTATGTTGTCCTCTTTCTTTTCCTTTTTCTTCTGTCCTTCTTTTGTCCTTATTTTGTCTTCCTTTCTTCTGTTAACTAGATATTTTTTTGTTGTTATTCTTTGTAAGCTAGCTAGCTTCTTCCAGGAGAGTCCCTAGCAACTGCTTAGCAACAAGTAAACAATTCTGCTAGCAATTCAGCTAGCTAAGATAACTGTACAATTTTATGAAAAATAGTTAATTTTTCAAAAGCCTGTCTTTTTTGGTTTGTTCCTTGTTTTGTCTTCTATTGAGTCTTGCAGTTTTCTCTTGATTTTTTTGATGTACTTCACTCTAAAAAAACATTTAAATCTCAATATATACAGGAGCTCATTTTTCAGCAGCTGCTCAATTTAGAACTCATACATGTTGTTTAGTATATTATAGTAGTGTATAATTGTAAGTCGCTCTGGATAAGAGCGTCTGCTAAATGACTTAAATGTAAATGTAAATGTAGTAGTATAGTAAAGTGTAGGGTTGTTGTACCGGAAGTTATGTTGCTAGCCACACATTCTGGCTTGAGTTTTTTCTGATAGTTAATATTAAGTACAGTGTAGATCCACTGTCATCCCCATTCAAATACATGATTTGTACTTTCTGCATGCTCTGGTTTGGTGAACACACTCTTGCCAGTCCTTGGATGTATGTGTCAGGACCCATGTGAATCAGCAAACAGCATGTAGACATTAGGCACCAAACAGAAGAAAACACACTAAAACAGGGAGGGACTACCTAAACTTGTCCAATAACAAACACTTGTTTTCGTTTACTGTTGCAAAATGTTTTGCTATGGTACACCCTAATGAATACAGCCCAGGGTATGCCACTCGGAGAGCTAATAGAAGACAATGCATTTTTTAATGAGTGTAAATACTCTGAGGGCTTCCAGGAAGCACTGCTGGGTAACTCATAACCTAACTGCCTACAATCTGCTATGTCATTATTCGGTGCAGATATAGGCCTTGTAGAAGGTTCCTGAGTAGAGTGTTGCCAATGTAGCATAGTTAGATTGAATGTAGAACATGTATAATGAAAGGCTTTATACCCTGAAGCAGAACCATGTATTTATCTAAATTCTCGGCTCTGGCCTGATGTAGCTATAGAACACTACTCACGCAAAGGTTCCCCATACTGTAACCAATGGACACAACAAACCAGCTGACCAGTGACCGTAACTTGCTGCACATTCTGTTCCATTACAGCAGGGTGCAGCAAAGTCTTTCAGAACATGTTTCATAATTAGGCCTAGACATTGTAATGGGGCCCGAATAAAACAACATAAATAACAAACATAAGTATGGCCAAAAGACAATGTTTTTGTTGCACCTGCAGTTTGAGTTGGTGATATAGGCCTTTCACTTCTGTAGCCCTACCAATAGCATGGACTTCCTTGGCAGAAAGTATGTAATAAATCATGAAACTATACAATACCAGAGAAATTATTTGTCAATCAATACTTATGAAAATCAACGACATCACGACTCACAAATAGGGTACTCTCGCTTTCTCTTTCCGTCGTATGCTGTTTTTAAGCGTGGGCTTCCACCGCTCGATCAAATTTACATAAACTTAGCGCTTTCCACCAATCAGGGTTGAGAACGCACGACATCTCTGCGATACAGAAACAAGCTCCTCCAACGCAAGCAGCGGCAACATTGTAGCGGAGATACGCCAGCGGACGGGAAGCAACGAGGGGAGAGCCACGGAATAGACCCCGTTATATTGTTGTGATTGCCCCATCTAGATCGTATTCTGTCAGATCTCTCTGAAAAGTGAATCGGTACACCATTGAGGATGTCGGTGGCAGGGCTGAAGAAGCAATTTCACAAAGCCAGTCAGGTGAGCAGGAGACGCCCCGTTATATCACAATAAGTGGTAATGTTTCATCATAACGTTATGATTTTAACTAACCTATCTAAACATGACATTGATCTATCTGTTATACAAACAACTACAATATAATAAAGCAATATTTCTGGCTTGACGTCATGGTCTATTAGTTCCAATCCACTCTCGCTTTCATAATCAAGCTTACAAGTAGCGAGTCGACATCATTGTTGTGTTGTGTATTTTCTGTCCCCGTGCCTCCAGTGCTGTCAGGAATGTGCATGTATGGTCGGGAGCGAGCGATCTACTTCAGCCTAGAGAGAGAAAAACATGTAGGCGACATGCAACTAGTAGCAAGTGCAGCAGGTCCTTTTTCCAAATTTGGGATTGTTTTGCTTGCCAGCGCGATTTTATCATTAATTTGCCAGATGGTGTTTTTCTCTGAATAGGGTTCCTGATTGATATGCATTTGCTCGCAGGCTTAACAAAGACTCCAACATACAATGGAGAACATAGCAGTACCACAAGCTGTCCACCTCCTTTGATCAAGTTCTCAACGGGCTCCCAGCTAGCTTGCCAGCCACCTGCTTTGCTGTCCTTTAGCCTAGTTTTAGGCAATGATCTTTCATGGTAGCACCCAATGTGCATGTAGCCTCAGTTGTGAGTTGATGAAGATATCTTGCTATCTTGCTTCAGAAGTGTAGCTCCCTTCCCTATTTATATTATACAATTGGTCTGTGTGTCCATCTGTCTGCCTGTAAAGTCTGTCTGCCTGCCTGTAAAGTGTGTCTGCCTGCCTGTAAAGTCTGTCTGCCTGCCTGTGAAGTGTGTCTGCCTGCCTGTAAAGTCTGTCTGCCTGCCTGTAAAGTGTGTCTGCCTGCCTGTAAAGTACAGTTGAAGTCTGAAGTTCACATACACTTAGGTTGGAGTCATTAAAACTAGTTTTTCAACCACTCCATAATTTTCTTGTTAACAAACTATAGTTTTAGCAAGTCGTTTAGGACATCTACTTTGTGCATGACACAAGTAGTTTTTCCAACAATTGTTTACAGACAGATTATTTCACTTACAATTCACTGTATCACAATTCCAGTGGGTCAGAAGTTTACATAAACTAAGTTGACTGTGCCTTTAAACAGCTTGGAAAATACCACAAAATGATGTCATGGCTTTAGAAGCTTCTGATAGGCTAACTGACATCATTTGAGTGAATTGGAGGTGTACCTGTGGATGTATTTCAAGGCCTACCTTCAAACTCAGTGCATCTTTGCTTGACATCATAGGAAAATCAAAGGAAATCAGCCAAGACCTCAGAAAAAACATTGTAGACCTTCACAAGTCTGGTTCATCCTTGGGAGCAATTTCCAAATGCCTGAAGGTACCACGTTCATCTGTACAAACAATAGCACGCAAGTACTGTATATACACCATGGGACCAGGCAGCCGTCATACCGCTCAGGAAGGAGACGCGTTCGGTCTCCTAGAGATGAACATACTTTGTTGCAAAAAGTGCAAATCAATCCCAGAACAGCAGCAAAGGACCTTGTGAAGATGCTGGAGGAAACAGGTACAAAAGTATCTATATCCACAGTAAAACGAGTCCTATATCGACATAACCTGAACGGCCGCTCAGCAAAACCGCCATAAGAAATCCAGACTACGGTTTGCAACTGAGCATGGGGACGAAGATCATACTTTTTGGAGAAATGTCCTCTGGTCTGATGATACAAAAATAGAACTGTTTGGCCATAATGACCATTGTTATGTTTGGTGGAAAAAAGGGGACGCTTGCAAGCCGAAGAACACCATCCCAACCATGAAGCATGGGGGTGGCAGCATCATGTTGTTGGGGTGCTTTGCTGCAGGAGGGACTGGTGCACTTCACAAACTAGATGACATGTTGAGGAAGGAAAGTTATGTGGATATATTGAAGCAACATCTCAAGACATCAGTCAGGAAGTTAAAGCTTGGGTCATCCAAATGGACAATGACCCCAAGCATACTTTCAAAGTCGTGTCAAAATGGCTTTAGGACAACAAGGTATTGGAGTGGCCATCACAAATCCCTGACCTCAATCCTATAGAAAATTTGTGAGCAGAACTGAAAAAGTGTGTGCGAGCAAGGAGGCCTACAAACCTGACTCAGTTACACCAGCTCTGTCACGATGGATGGGCCAAAATTCACCCAACTTATTGTGGGAAGCTTGTGGAAGGCTACCCGAAACGTTTGACCCAAGTTAAACTATTTAAAGGCAATGCTACCAAATACTAATTGAGTGTATGTAAACTTCTGACCCACTGGAAATGTGATGAAAGAAATAAAAGCTGAAATAAATAATTCTCTCTACTATTATTCTGACATTTCACATTCTTAAAATAAAGTGGTGTTCCTAGCTGACCTAAGACAGGGAATTTTTACTCTGATTAAATCTCAGGAATTGTGAAAAACTGAGTCTAAATGTAGTTGGCTATGGTGTATGTAAACTTCCGGCTTCAACTGAATGTCTGCCTGTCTGTCTGTCAGAATCTTTTCCCACTTGTTTTCAGGAAACCCCTTGTTGTGTTCGAAGTCACATTCTGATGCCATGCTGTGTAGGCTAAAATATATCTTTTCACATGTGGAGATAGTTAACTTGTTACCAGACAACCTAGATAACGTGCACACTGAATAGACAGCACACATCGCAAAGAAAATGGGTCAGTCTCTAGGCACACAACCTCCCATATAGTAGACCAACTAATGTAGTTTTGGTCCAAGCAAGTACAAACATGTCACACTGGTTGTATAATCAGTCTATTATACATTCTCATAAAGAATCCAGTTACCTTTTCTAATACGTACATTGTTGCCTATCTTCCACCACAATTACTCAGCACGAAAAGACAGCATGGCGCTGGAATGTGACATATCAAAACAATCAAATCAAATGTATTTATAAAGCCCTTCGTACATCAGCTGATATCTCAAAGTGCTGTACAGAAACCCAGCTTAAAACCCAAAACAGCAAGCAATGCAGGTGTAGAAGCACGGTGGCTAGGAAAAACTCCCTAGAAACGCCAAAACCTAGGAAGAAACCTAGGGAGGAACCAGGCTATGTGGGGTGGCTAGTCCTCTTCTGGCTGTGCCGGGTGGAGATTATAACAGAACATGGCCAAGATGTTCAAATGTTCATAAATGACCAGCTTGGTCCATTAATAATAAGGCAGAACAGTTGAAACTGGAGCAGCAGCACGGCCAGGTGGACTGGGGACAGCAAGGAGTCATCATGTCAGGTAGTCCTGAGGCATGGTTCTAGGGCTCAGGTCCTCCGAGAGAGAGAAAGAAAGAGAGAATTAGAGAGAGCACACTTAAATTCACACAGGACACCGAATAGGACAGGAGAAGTACTCCAGATATAACAAACTGACCCTAGCCCCCCGACACATAAACTACTGCAGCATAAATACTGGAGGCTGAGACAGGAGGGGTCAGGAGACAATGACTCATGAAAGACCGTGTGTGTGTGTGTGGATTCACATTACCATGCTCTGAGAATGGATCGTGTTCATCACGGTAGAACATTGTCATTCAGTTGTTGCGTGGGACCTTGAGGTTGAATATATGCATTATTATCTGATTATGCAGCAGGGTAAAATTTATTAAAAATGATTAATTTAGTGGTAAATGTCCACATATTTCCAATAATCTGAACATTGTAACTGTATTTTCTGTCTGTCCGTCCGTCCGGCCGTCCGGCCGTCCGTCCGTCTGTCTGATTTTACTGCCTCAGCAGATCATGTTTTTATCTGGTTGTCTGGTAATGTACCACCAAAGATATTAAACTCATTCCTGTTATTCGGTTCAATCGGCGTGATTTTCCACTGTTATTCACCTAAAGGGAAGCGGAATGGAATATTGGACAAACAGGCGTGTGTGTGTGTGTGTTCACAGTCACACACAGTAGTGTTTATGAAGCTACCTCTCCTTGATCACATCAAAGTGTGATCCATTCTGACACTGTGACAACAGTGTGGCTGTGTCCCAAGTGGCACCATATTCCCTATATAGTGCAATACTTTTGACAAGGGTCCATAGGGGTCAATATCAGTGTACTATATAGGGAGTAGGGTGCCTTTTGGGATGCAACCTGTGACTGACAGCAGACACAATACTGTAGCCTTCTCTCCCCTCCCTATATCTCCCCCGTGATAATTGGTTCTGTTATGTGCGGTGGTGGTCTCTTAACCTTCCACTACTCTGTTTACGGTGTGAAGTCCTCTCATTACCCTGGTTACACTCCTTCAGAGTGAAAGATGAAGCCATTGTCTGAGAGAAGGTTTATGGGTATCTGTCGCCCCGTTCTTTATTTTGTACATTTTTTATGTATCTGGGTGGAGTAAACTTACTGACCTGAGTCAGGCTCTAACAGGCTGTAAAATAAGGTAGTCAATACTTAGGGACACGTCATTTATAAATAAATACATTTATTCTTATCCCAAACAATTGGAGTTAAGTACATTGCTCAAGGGCACATCAACAGATTTTTCATCTAGTCAGCTCGGGATTTGAACCAGCAACCTTTCAGTTACTGGGCCAACCCTCTTAACCGCTAGGCTAGCTTCCACCCAACATCACACACCAACCATTATACAGTATGTAACACAGTAGCGTGTCCCCTCCAATGGTGGATGCCAAGGCCTCTTGGCCAGGTCAGTTTACCCTGGTAGGAAGAAACCTCGAGAGGAACCAGAGTCATAAGTAGAAGGCCTTCCTCCTCTAGTTAGACACAATGGTCTGCATGAGTAGAAGGCCTACCTGTTCCACTCTGTACATACAGTAGTCCCTGTCAGTCAGAAATACTGTGTGTTTATCAGGGGACCGTGTTTAGCCTGTCTGTGTGCGTGTTTATCAATGGAGGTCAAGGTGCATGCTGCTTCATCTTGGTGTGTGTGTGAGTGCAGTTGTGTGTGGTGTATACAAGGTGTGTGTGTGTGAGTGCGATTTTATCACTGGGTTTAAATGTGTTTTTTAATGGTGTGTTTCAGCACGTTAGCTGGGGAACATGAAATCCATTACAGTAGCTAAAGGAAGCTATTGTGTAATGACGGTGTTGAATGTGGCTAACACCACGTAAAAAACATGAATCATTCATGTTAAAGAGGACTCAGCCAAACTGTGTGGCAGGTTTTCAGCTCATTAACATTTTGGCAGTTTATCAGCTGTCTATTGTGAGTTCCATTGGGAAATCCAGCAGCCATTATTTTTGTGTAAATAGGGCTCTGGGGTTATGTTTCCTCTAGGTACAGATCTAGGATCAGTTTACCTTCCCCAATCCTAACCTTAACCATTAGAGGGGAAAATGATAAACTGACCCAAGATCATCACTACATGTGGCTGTTATAAAACTGTTATAAGGAGCCATGAGCTGAATTTAGCAAGTCATGTAATCCACTGTGGTGTGACAGGTGACATTCTGAAGTCTAAGGTCACTATGTTTCATATCCTGGGTTGTGTAGCTGAAATTGGCTTGTGTGTGTGTGTGTGTGTGTGTGTGTGTGTGTGTGTGTGTGTGTGTGTGTGTGTGTGTGTGTGTGTGTGTGTGTGTGTGTGTGTGTGTGTGTGTGTGTGTGTGTGTGTGTGTGTGTGTGTGTGTGTGTGTGTGTGTGTGTGTGTGTGTGTGTGTGTGTGTGTGTGTGTGTGTTTTGGAAACCAGACTGCTTCCTTCTTCCATTGAGTGTCTCTATCAAACAATGTTCCATTTCCACTGTTTTTGACAACATAATGTAGCCCAACATTCTACACACAATAGTGTCATTGTGTGTTATCCTGCCTGCACACCAAATTCCCTTATGGGACAATAAAGATTGACTGAAGAAATATGAACACACAAAAACCCATTTGTTGTTGTTGTGTTCTGAGTTCCGACACACAGACCGTAACAGCTTCTGTCCAATGCCAAGCCCAGCACAGTGACAGGGCTGTCCTGTCTTCTGTCAGAAATCTCATTAAGGCCTAGGGAATGGAATTCATTTCCCCACTGACATGTAGGAGTGCTTGTGTAATCTAGCTGTCCCAGGAGATGTCTCTGAATGTCCTAACAAAGCTCCTAGCACTCTCTCTCTCTCCAGTCTCCACTATCACTTATTATGCTGCGCTCCCTCTTCACGGTCATCCTGAGAGACAGACAGGCAAGCAGGACAGATTGAAAGAGAGACAGACAGACAGGCAGAAGCAGGACAGATTGAAAGAGAGACAGACAGACAGGCAGGCAGGACAGATTGAAAGAGAGACAGACAGACAGGCAGGCAGGACAGATTGAAAGAGATACAGACAGACAGGCAGGCAGGACAGATTGAAAGAGAGACAGACAGACAGGCAGAAGCAGGACAGATTGAAAGAGAGACAGACAGACAGGCAGGCAGGACAGATTGAAAGAGAGACAGACAGACAGGCAGGCAGGACAGATTGAAAGAGATACAGACAGACAGGCAGGCAGGACAGATTGAAAGAGAGACAGACAGGCAGGCAGGACAGATTGAAAGAGAGACAGACAGACAGACAGACAGGCAGGCAGGACAGATTGAAAGAGAGACAGACAGACAGGCAGGCAGGACAGATTGAAAGAGAGACAGACAGGCAGGCAGGACAGATTGAAAGAGAGACAGACAGACAGACAGACAGACAGGCAGGCAGGACAGATTGAAAGAGAGACAGACAGACAGGCAGGCAGGACAGATTGAAAGAGACAGACAGACAGGCAGGCAGGACAGATTGAAAGAGACAGACAGACAGGCAGGCAGGACAGATTGAAAGAGACAGACAGACAGGCAGGCAGGACAGATTGAAAGAGACAGACAGACAGGCAGAAGCAGGATGTCCATTGAGCTTTGACCAGTCATCTCCAGTGGACCCTGACCAGTTGTTCTGTCACTGTATCTTGTTGTGAGGCCTTGTACAGAGGAGCCAGCAAAGTGCACAGCACACACACACTTCCTGCACACCAGTGGATTGGATTTAGGCATTCATTAAATATCTGCCTAAGAACATTTGCTAATCAAGGCTGTAGCTTAATAAAATAATAATAATACAAATAATAATGTTTGGTCTCCACACCTTGTTCCTGGATTTTCAACCTGCAGAATCAATGTTATTTTAGTAAACTAAACACGTCGATCCAGAGCATCACAGACCTGCTCAGTGGGTGACATGTCTGGTGTGTATGCAGGCCATGGAAGAACGGGGAAAAAGGGAAGGGGTCTGAGTACTTTCTGAATGCACTATATACAGGGCCTTAGGAAAGTATTCAGACCCCTTGCCGTTTTCCTCATTTTGTTACGTCACAGCCTTATTCTAAAATAGATTAAATAAAACACATGTCCTTAGCAATCTACACACAATATCCCAAAATGACAAAACAAAAACAGGTTTTTAGAAATGTTTGCATCTCTGCAGCACTCCACCAACCAGGCCTTGATGGTAGAGTGGCAGGACAGAAGGCTGTAATGGCTGTTGGAAGGAGGATCAAGGTGCAGCGTGGTACGTGTTCATCTTTATTATTGGAACTGAACACTGATTAACAAACAAAAAACATGAAGAGAACAAACAAAACCGAAACAGTTCTGTCTGGTGCAGAAAGACACAAAACAGAAAACAACTACCCACAAAACACAGGTGGGAAAAGGCTACCTAAGTATGGTTCTCAATCAGAGACAACAATAGACAGCTTCCTCTGATTGAGAACCACACCCGGCCAAACACAGAAATAGAAAACATAGAACACAAAACATAGAATGCCCACCCCAACTCACTCCCTGACCAAACCAAAATAGAAACATAAAAAGGATCTCTAAGGTCAGGGCGTGACAAAGGCACATGACAGCCCGCTTGAAGTTTGCCAAAAGGCACCTAAAGGACTCTCAGACCATGAGAAACAAGATTCTCTGGCCTGATGAAACCAAGATTGAACACTTTGGTCTGAATGCCAAGTGTCACGTCTGGAGGAAACCTGGCACCATCCCTAAGGTGAAGAATGGTGGTGGCAGCATCATGCTGTGTGGGTGTTTTTCAGCGGCAGGGACTGGGAGACTAGTCAGGATCGAGGGAAAAATGAATGGAGCAAAGTGCAGAGATCCTTGATGAAAACCTGCTCCAGAGCGCTCAGGACCTCAAACTGGGACGAAGGTTCACTGTCCAACAGGGCAATGACCCTATGCACATTCTGACAAGTCTCTGAATGTCCTTGAGTGGCCCAGCAAGAGCCCGGACATGAACTTGGACATCTCTGGAGAAACCTGGAAATAGCTGTGCAGCTATGCACCCCCTCCAACATGACAGAGCTTGAGAGGATCTGCTGAGAAGAATGGGAGAAAATACAGTTGTGCAAAGCTTGTAGCGTCATAACCAAGAAGTCTCTGATGTAATCACTGCCTAAGGTGCTTCAACAAAGTACTGAGTAAAGGGTCTGAATACTTATGTAAATGTGATATTTCAGTTTTTAATTATTTTTTATAAATTAGCAAACACATCTAAACTTGTTTTTGCTCTGTCATTATGGGCTATTGTGTGTAATCAATATCAGAATAAGGCTGTAACGTAACAAAATGTGGAAAACGTCAAGGGGTCTGAATACTTTCTGAAGGCCCTGTATATAATATATATTATGATTCTAATTATATGTTTAATTCACACCTGCACTGTTGGAGCTCAGAACTGAAGTGTTTTACTGTAACTACATCTGAGACCCTGTGCGTGTGACTAGATAAACATCTCATCTGCTGAATGTGTGTCAGTGTGTCAGCTACATAATGTACTCAGACCTTTTCTTTTCTTTTTTAAAACCTTTATTTAACAAGGCAAGTCAGTCACGGCCTAGGAACAGTGGGTTAACTGGTCTAGGAACAGTGGGTTAACTGGTCTAGGAACAGTGGGTTAACTGGTCTAGGAACAGTGGGTTAACTGGTCTAGGAACAGTGGGTTAACTGGTCTAGGAACAGTGGGTTAACTGGTCTAGGAACAGTGGGTTAACTGGTCTAGGAACAGTGGGTTAACTGGTCTAGGAACAGTGGGTTAACTGGTCTAGGAACAGTGGATTAATTGGTCTAGGAACAGTGGGTTAACTGGTCTAGGAACAGTGGGTTAACTGGTCTAGGAACAGTGGGTTAAATGGCCTAGGAACAGTGGGTTAACTGGTCTAGGAACAGTGGGTTAACTGGTCTAGGAACAGTGGGTTAACTGGTCTAGGAACAGTGGGTTAACTGCCTGTTCAGGGGCAGAAGGACAGACTTGTACCTTTGAACCTTTGGGTTCCTAGTCCAACGCTCTAACCGCTCTAACCACTAGGCAACCCTGCCGCCCCAGACCTACTGGGTCTGCAATGGAATTCATGATTATTGATAAGCTTGATGTTGGTGCTCATCATCGGTCAAGAGGGGCTTTAGATTTTTAACCAGGTCATCAGGAGGTGTGTGTGTGTGTGTGTGTGTGTGTGTGTGTGTGTGTGTGTGTGTGTGTGTGTGTGTGTGTGTGTGTGTGTGTGTGTGTGTGTGTGTGTGTGTGTGTGTGTGTGTGTGTGTGTGTGTGTGTGTGTGTGTGTGTGTGTGTGTCTTATGGCATAGTGGTCCACCTAACAGTTGTTCCCAGGGCAGTGGTTGACCTTTTCATGACCTTGTGGCACTCTTACATTAGTATGGATGTAGACTTAGTACTAGATGCCCTACTGTATCTAACTAATCCGATAACATGTTAGGTATCAACTCTTACATTAGTATGGAAGGAGACTTAGTACTAGATGCCCTACTGTATCTAACTAATCCGATAACATGTTAGGTATCAACTCTTACATTAGTATGGAAGGAGACTTAGTACTAGATGCCCTACTGTATCTAACTAATCCAATAACAACATGTTAGGTATCAACTCTTACATTAGTATGGAAGGAGACTTAGTACTAGATGCCCTACTGTATCTAACTAATCCAATAACATGTTAGGTATCAACTCTTACATTAGTATGGATGTAGACTTAGTACTAGATGCCCTACTGTATCTAACTAATCCAATAACAACATGTTAGGTATCAACTCTTACATTAGTATGGAAGTAGACTTAGTACTAGATGCCCTACTGTATCTAACTAATCCAATAACATGTTAGGTATCAACTCTTACATTAGTATGGATGTAGACTTAGTACTAGATGCCCTACTGTATCTAACTAATTCTTACATTGGATTATGGAAGGAGACTTGGGTACTAGATGCCCTACTGTATCTAACTAATCCGATAACATGTTAGGTATCAACTCTTACATTAGTATGGATGTAGACTTAGTACTAGATGCCCTACTGTATCTAACTAATCCGATAACAACATGTTAGGTATCAACTCTTACATTAGTATGGAAGTAGACTTAGTACTAGATGCCCTACTGTATCTAACTAATCCGATAACAACATGTTAGGTATCAACTCTTACATTAGTATGGAAGTAGACTTAGTACTAGATGCCCTACTGTATCTAACTAATCCAATAACATGTTAGGTATCAACTCTTACATTAGTATGGAAGGAGACTTAGTACTAGATGCCCTACTGTATCTAACTAATCCGATAACATGTTAGGTATCAACTCTTACATTAGTATGGATGTAGACTTAGTACTAGATGACCTACTGTATCTAACTAATCCGATAACAACATGTTAGGTATCAACTCTTACATTAGTATGGAAGTAGACTTAGTACTAGATGCCCTACTGTATCTAACTAATCCAATAACATGTTAGGTATCAACTCTTACATTAGTATGGAAGGAGACTTAGTACTAGATGCCCTACTGTATCTCACTAATCCGATAACAACATGTTAGGTATCAACTCTTACATTAGTATGGAAGTAGACTTAGTACTAGATGCCCTACTGTATCTAACTAATCCAATAACAACATGTTAGGTATCAACTCTTACATTAGTATGGAAGGAGACTTAGTACTAGATGCCCTACTGTATCTAACTAATCCAATAACATGTTAGGTATCAACTCTTACATTAGTATGGAAGGAGACTTAGTACTAGATGCCCTACTGTATCTAACTAATCCAATAACAACATGTTAGGTATCAACTCTTACATTAGTATGGAAGGAGACTTAGTACTAGATGCCCTACTGTATCTAACTAATCCAATAACAACATGTTAGGTATCAACTCTTACATTAGTATGGAAGGAGACTTAGTACTAGATGCCCTACTGTATCTAACTAATCCAATAACAACATGTTAGGTATCAACTCTTACATTAGTATGGAAGGAGACTTAGTACTAGATGCCCTACTGTATCTAACTAATCCGATAACATGTTAGGTATCAACTCTTACATTAGTATGGAAGGAGACTTAGTACTAGATGCCCTACTGTATCTAACTAATCCAATAACAACATGTTAGGTATCAACTCTTACATTAGTATGGAAGGAGACTTAGTACTAGATGCCCTACTGTATCTAACTAATCCGATAACATGTTAGGTATCAACTCTTACATTAGTATGGAAGGAGACTTAGTACTAGATGCCCTACTGTATCTAACTAATCCAATAACATGTTAGGTATCAACTCTTACATTAGTATGGAAGGAGACTTAGTACTAGATGCCCTACTGTATCTAACTAATCCAATAACATGTTAGGTATCAACTCTTACATTAGTATGGAAGGAGACTTAGTACTAGATGCCCTACTGTATCTAACTAATCCAATAACAACATGTTAGGTATCAACTAACATGTTAGGTATCAACTCTTACATTAGTATGGAAGGAGACTTAGTACTAGATGCCCTACTGTATCTAACTAATCCAATAACAACATGTTAGGTATCAACTCTTACATTAGTATGGAAGGAGACTTAGTACTAGATGCCCTACTGTATCTAACTAATCCAATAACATGTTAGGTATCAACTCTTACATTAGTATGGAAGGAGACTTAGTACTAGATGCCCTACTGTATCTAACTAATCCAATAACAACATGTTAGGTATCAACTCTTACATTAGTATGGATGTAGACTTAGTACTAGATGCCCTACTGTATCTAACTAATCCAATAACATGTTAGGTATCAACTCTTACATTAGTATGGATGTAGACTTAGTACTAGATGCCCTACTGTATCTAACTAATCCAATAACAACATGTTAGGTATCAACTCTTACATTAGTATGGAAGTAGACTTAGTACTAGATGCCCTACTGTATCTAACTAATCCAATAACATGTTAGGTATCAACTCTTACATTAGTATGGATGTAGACTTAGTACTAGATGCCCTACTGTATCTAACTAATCCGATAACATGTTAGGTATCAACTCTTACATTAGTATGGATGTAGACTTAGTACTAGATGCCCTACTGTATCTAACTAATCCAATAACAACATGTTAGGTATCAACTCTTACATTAGTATGGAAGTAGACTTAGTACTAGATGCCCTACTGTATCTAACTAATCCAATAACATGTTAGGTATCAACTCTTACATTAGTATGGAAGGAGACTTAGTACTAGATGCCCTACTGTATCTAACTAATCCGATAACAACATGTTAGGTATCAACTCTTACATTAGTATGGAAGTAGACTTAGTACTAGATGCCCTACTGTATCTAACTAATCCAATAACATGTTAGGTATCAACTCTTACATTAGTATGGATGTAGACTTAGTACTAGATGCCCTACTGTATCTAACTAATCCAATAACATGTTAGGTATCAACTCTTACATTAGTATGTATGTAGACTTAGTACTAGATGCCCTACTGTATCTAACTAATCCAATAACAACATGTTAGGTATCAACTCTTACATTAGTATGGAAGGAGACTTAGTACTAGATGCCCTACTGTATCTAACTAATCCAATAACATGTTAGGTATCAACTCTTACATTAGTATGGAAGGAGACTTAGTACTAGATGCCCTACTGTATCTAACTAATCCGATAACATGTTAGGTATCAACTCTTACATTAGTATGGAAGGAGACTTAGTACTAGATGCCCTACTGTATCTAACTAATCCAATAACATGTTAGGTATCAACTCTTACATTAGTATGGAAGGAGACTTAGTACTAGATGCCCTACTGTATCTAACTAATCCAATAACATGTTAGGTATCAACTCTTACATTAGTATGGAAGGAGACTTAGTACTAGATGCCCTACTGTATCTAACTAATCCAATAACATGTTAGGTATCAACTCTTACATTAGTATGGAAGGAGACTTAGTACTAGATGCCCTACTGTATCTAACTAATCCAATAACATGTTAGGTATCAACTCTTACATTAGTATGGAAGGAGACTTAGTACTAGATGCCCTACTGTATCTAACTAATCCAATAACATGTTAGGTATCAACTCTTACATTAGTATGGAAGTAGACTTAGTACTAGATGCCCTACTGTATCTAACTAATCCAATAACAACATGTTAGAAACTTTAGCAAGGCTAATTTAGGCCTGTATTCCTCATGCTATTGAAGATTGTTACCTACAATAAGCTACGGACGGACTTCGATCCAACGCAGATTAAAGGCCTACGCACAGCGATACCAATTAAAGGGCATTTCCCTGACATTTGAGGAGATCACATTCGCTGTAAAATCCACGATTGCTGACTCAGGGAGAAATGGCCTTTATAAAGGGAACAGCATAGCACAGGTTGTTAATGTGTGATTGTTTGAATCACGACCTAAATATCTCTCTTTAGTTTCTCAACTGTTGTCATGATAGCAGGGAGCAGTTTCAGTATGGTTTCCTGCCCACTTGTTTACCTGTTGTAATGATAGCAGGGAGCAGTTTCAGTATGGTTTCCTGCCCACTTGTTTACCTGTTGTCATGATAGCAGGGAGCAGTTTCAGTATGGTTTCCTGCCCACTTGTTTACCTGTTGTCATGATAGCAGGGAGCAGTTTCAGTATGGTTTCCTGCCCACTTGTTTAACTGTTGTAATGATAGCAGGGAGCAGTTTCAGTATGGTTTCCTGACCACTTGTTTACCTGTTGTCATGATAGCAGGGAGCAGTTTCAGTATGGTTTCCTGCCCACTTGTTTAACTGTTGTCATGATAGCAGGGAGCAGTTTCAGTATGGTTTCCTGACCACTTGTTTACCTGTTGTCATGATAGCAGGGAGCAGTTTCAGTATGGTTTCCTGACCACTTGTTTACCTGTTGTCATGATAGCAGGGAGCAGTTTCAGTATGGTTTCCTGACCACTTGTTTACCTGTTGTCATGATAGCAGGGAGCAGTTTCAGTATGGTTTCCTGACCACTTGTTTACCTGTTGTCATGATAGCAGGGAGCAGTTTCAGTATGGTTTCCTGACCACTTGTTTACCTGTTGTCATGATAGCAGGGAGCAGTTTCAGTATGGTTTCCTGCCCACTTGTTTACCTGTTGTCATGATAGCAGGGAGCAGTTTCAGTATGGTTTCCTGCCCACTTGTTTACCTGTTGTAATGATAGCAGGGAGCAGTTTCAGTATGGTTTCCTGCCCACTTGTTTACCTGTTGTAATGATAGCAGGGAGCAGTTTCAGTATGGTTTCCTGCCCACTTGTTTACCTGTTGTAATGATAGCAGGGAGCAGTTTCAGTATGGTTTCCTGCCCACTTGTTTACCTGTTGTCATGATAGCAGGGAGCAGTTTCAGTATGGTTTCCTGCCCACTTGTTTACCTGTTGTCATGATAGCAGGGAGCAGTTTCAGTATGGTTTCCTGACCACTTGTTTAACTGTTGTCATGATAGCAGGGAGCAGTTTCAGTATGGTTTCCTGCCCACTTGTTTACCTGTTGTCATGATAGCAGGGAGCAGTTTCAGTATGGTTTCCTGCCCACTTGTTTACCTGTTGTCATGATAGCAGGGAGCAGTTTCAGTATGGTTTCCTGCCCACTTGTTTACCTGTTGTCATGATAGCAGGGAGCAGTTTCAGTATGGTTTCCTGCCCACTTGTTTACCTGTTGTCATGATAGCAGGGAGCAGTTTCAGTATGGTTTCCTGCCCACTTGTTTACCTGTTGTCATGATAGCAGGGAGCAGTTTCAGTATGGTTTCCTGCCCACTTGTTTACCTGTTGTCATGATAGCAGGGAGCAGTTTCAGTATGGTTTCCTGCCCACTTGTTTACCTGTTGTCATGATAGCAGGGAGCAGTTTCAGTATGGTTTCCTGACCACTTGTTTACCTGTTGTCATGATAGCAGGGAGCAGTTTCAGTATGGTTTCCTGCCCACTTGTTTACCTGTTGTCATGATAGCAGGGAGCAGTTTCAGTATGGTTTCCTGCCCACTTGTTTACCTGTTGTCATGATAGCAGGGAGCAGTTTCAGTATGGTTTCCTGCCCACTTGTTTACCTGTTGTCATGATAGCAGGGAGCAGTTTCAGTATGGTTTCCTGCCCACTTGTTTACCTGTTGTCATGATAGCAGGGAGCAGTTTCAGTATGGTTTCCTGCCCACTTGTTTACCTGTTGTCATGATAGCAGGGAGCAGTTTCAGTATGGTTTCCTGCCCACTTGTTTACCTGTTGTCATGATAGCAGGGAGCAGTTTCAGTATGGTTTCCTGCCCACTTGTTTACCTGTTGTTGATTTATTGTCGGTTAGTTGTTTGTTTACACAAATCAATGTAAAGGTGTGTTGGCTGTGTGTTATCACAGCCCAGGGAATTGTCCTGTTATGTCCCTGTTATATCCCTGTTATATCCCTGTGGAAGGAAAAGAGTCCATGTGAAAACTCCCCCCTGGACTTTCTGAATCCTCTTTATATTGTTGCCACAGCATTATTTTCAAAGAACAGTAAACTGCAGAGTAACACTCGCAGAGTAACACTCGGTCTCCCATTGTCACTCGGTCTCCCATTGTCACTCGGTCTCCCATTGTCACTCGGTCTCCCATTGTCACTGGTTGTCATGATCTCCCATTGTCACTCGCAGTTTCCCATTGTCACTGGTTTCCCATTGTCACTCGGTCTCCCATTGTCACTCGGTCTCCCATTGTCACTCGGTCTCCCATTGTCACTCGTTCTCCCATTGTCACTCGGTTTCCCATTGTCACTCGGTCTCCCATTGTCACTCGGTCTCCCATTGTCACTCGGTCTCCCATTGTCACTCGGTTTCCCATTGTCACTGGTCTCCCATTGTCACTCGTTCTCCCATTGTCAAGATATTAAAGAAAAGCACAATAGGAAAAAAGACGTTATTGGCCGTACTTTCTAAAACATTTGACAAACGTTTCTCCTCAGTTTCCCTTCACGAGCAATATTGGGTCCATATTCATTCTTCTCAGAGTAAGAGTGCTGATCTAGGATCCGGTCCCCCCTGTCCATATAAATCTTATTCATTATGATTTAAAAGGCACTTCAGTTCCTAAACCAGCACTCTTTCTTGAGACGCTGCATTAATACGTGCCCAGAACTTTCCCAAATGCTCAAAGAAGAGCCAACTGTGTCTAACTGAATTCACTTTTCAGTAGAATGGAATAGAAAAAAAGAGAAGTGGTTGCACCGTCCTAAACCTTTTAAGAACTTCGTCATCAGTTTCACTTCACGCAGTTCAGAATGTTCCCAAATGTTCAACGTAGAGCCCAACAGCATCTAACTAACTTCACTCCCGAAGTCTCCGAAGTCATTCTTCCTTGATTAGATTTGGAAGTCCAAGGCTCTTGCCCCCAGTGGTAATTTTAGTTAATTGCTGAGGGATAATTACACCTCCAATGTACATCAGGTTACGTCAATCTGGATTAAGAGCTACCATGGTTGTGACCTGTAATCTGGTGCGGTGACTCAATGGTGAATTAGGAGCAGCTGTAGCCAGCTGGAGACAATCATTGTCACCCCACAGCTGCTCTCTTTATCTCAACATTTTCTCTCCCCCCCCCCCCAGCTAATCTCTTTATCTCAACATTTTCTCTCCCCCTCCCAGCTACATATTCTCTCTCTCTCTCTCTCTCTCTCCTCTCTCTCTCTCTCTCTCTCTCTCTCTCATAGCAGCAGGGCAATGGCCCCCAACACTGCACATTGGCTATGCTAAGATATCCTAATTTAGTTTGATTCTATGTTGTTTCAAAAGGTCCATCAAATTGGGAATGGACATCAATTCAACATCTATTCCATGTTGGTTTAACGTAATTTTGTTGAAATGACGTGGGAACAACGTTGAATCAACCAGTGTGTACCCAGTGGGATGTCAATATTCATGCAGGTAGAAACTCTAGTCATTGAAGTGGTTGCAATTCCATATTTGACACATTGCTCTGTGGCCTAACTGTGTTACATTTCTCCACAGTACATTTCATTCACATCTCTCTGTGATTCACCCCCTCCGTTGTCCTAGAAATGTTTGGCAACCATATTGGGCTAATATCCTCCGTCAGAGATGGCTAATTTTACCCGGTGGCCTAGATGGGGTGTTGAGCATTCAGTGACAGACTGGTTGTAGTAGAGGCACAGTGTTGAAGGGAAAGAAAAGGGACAGATTTGAGGCAGCCAGCCCAGGGGACAGACCAGCTGGTATTAGGTAAGTAGGTGGGTAGGTGGTGTGATGGTATAATGGAAATGGTTTGGAACCATGCTTGCATGATATGTATCCTTGTCTGAGATCTGTAGATTTGCGTTGGACCGAATGTCCAATTTTGTGGAGTGTTTCATTCCTCTGCACCTGTGATGCTTTGTCAGGTGTGTCGATGGCTATCCTACTCTGATTTGACTATCACTATTTATTTATTTGTATTTCTTTTTTTATTTAACCTTTATTTAACTAAGCAAGTCAGTTAAGAACAAATTATTATTTACAATGACGGCCTACCAAAAGACAAAAGTGCTCCTTCGGGGACAGGGGCTGGGAATAAAAATATAATTATAGGACAAAACACACATCACGACAAGAGAGACACCACAACACTCATAAAGAGACCTAAGACAACAACATAGCATGGCAGCAACACCTGACAACACAGCATGCCAGCAACATCACATGACAACAACATAGTAGCAGCACAACAGGCAGCAGCACAGCATGGTAGGAGCACAAAACATGGTACAAACATTGGGCACAGACAACAGCACAAAGGTAAGAAGGTAGAGACAATAATACATCATGCGAAGCAGCCACAACAGAGTGTCCATGATGGAGTCTTTGAATGAAGGAATGGAGATAACTGTCCCGTTTGTGTTTTTTGCAGCTCGTTCCAGTCGCTAGCTGCAGAGAACTGAAAAGAGGAGCGACCCAGTGATGTGTGTGCTTTGAGGACGTTTAACAGAATGTGACTGACAGAACAGGTGTTGTATGTGGAGGATGAGGCCTGCAGTAGTTATCTCAGATAAGGGGAAATGAGGCCTAAGGGTTTTTTTTATAAATAAGCATCAACCAGTGGGTCTTGCAACAGGTATACAGAGATGACCAGTTTACAGAGGAGTATAGAGTGCAGTGATGTGTCCTATAAGGAGCATTGATGTCAAATCTGATTGCCGGATGGTAAAGAACATCTAGCCGCTCGAGAGCACCCTTACCTGCCGATCTCCGTAGTCTAGCATGGGTAGGATGGTCATCTGAATCAGGGTTAGTTTGGCATCTGGGGAGAAAGAGGAGTGATTACGATAGAGGAAACCAAGTCTAGATTTAACTTTAGCCTGCAGCTTTGAAATGTGCTGACAGAAAGACAATGTGCCATCTAGCCATACTCCCAAGTACTTGTATGAGGTGACTAGCTCAAGCTCTAAACCATCAGAGGTAGTAATCACACCTGTGGGGAGAGGGGCATTCTTCTTACCAAACCACATGACCTTTGTTTTGGAAGTGTTCAGAACCAGGTTAAGGGCAGAGAAAGCTCGTTGGATACTAAGAAAGCTTTGTTGTAGAATGTTTAACACAAAATCCAGGGAGGGGCCAGCTGAGTAAAATACTATCATCTACATATAAATGGATGAGAGAGCTTCCTACTGCCTGAGCTATGTTGTTGATGTAAATTGAGAAGACTGTGGGACCTAGGATCGAGCCTTGGTGTACTCCCTTGTTGACAGGCAGTGGCTGAAACAGCAGATGTTCTGACTTTATACACTGCGCTCTTTGAGAGAGGTAGTTAGTAAACCAGGCCAAAGACCCCTCAGAGACACCAATACCCCTTAGCTGGCCCACAAGAATGGAATGATCTACCATATCAAAGCTTTGGCAAAGTCAATAAAAATAGCAGCACAACATTACTTAGTGTCACGATCATTGTATGGAGTAGACCAAAGCGCAGTGTGGTTAGAATACATTCTTCTTTATTGCAGGAAGAACACTTATTAAACAAACCGATAAGACGACCGTGACTGCTAACGTGCAACATAACATAGACAATAACCCACGAAATACCCAAAGAAGATGGCTGCCTAAATATGGTTCCCAATCAGAGACAACGATAAACACCTGCCTCTAATTGAGAACCAATCTAGGCAACCATAGACCTACATAAACACCTAGAGGGTAAACAACCCCATAAATCTACAAAACCCCTAGACAGTACAAAAAACCCTAGATGAGACAAAAACACACATACCACCCTCGTCACACCCTGACCTAACCAAAATATATAAAGAAAACAAAGAATACAGGGCATGACACTTAGAATCATTTAACACCTTTAAGGTTGCAGTGACACATTCATAATCTGAGCAGAAACCAGATTGCATACCAGAGAGAATACTATAGACATCAAGAAAGCCAGTCAGTTGATTATTGATACTTTTTTCCAACACTTTTTATAAACAGGTTAAAATAGAAATAGGCCTATAACAGTTAGGATCAGCTTGATCTCCCCTTTAAATAAAGGGTGCGCAGTGGCTGCCCTCCAAGCAATGGGAACCTCCCCGAGAAGAGAGACAGTTTAAAAGGTCAGAGATAGGCTTGGCGAAGATAGGGGCTGAAACCTTAAAGAAGAAAGGATCTAAACCATATGACCCAGATGTTTTTTTAGGGTCAAGTTTAAGGAGCTCCTTTAGCACCTCAGACTCAGTGACTGACTGCAGGGAGAAACTTTGTAGTGCGGGAACGAGCTTCTAAACTAATAATGGATCACAGTTATAGAGCTTTTATTTACACATTGTACTATATGTCAAAGGATGTGAGATACTCTATGGCAAGGTAACATTCTGTAACACTCTTCTGCTGTCCCCAGTCCACCTGGCCATGCTGCTGCTCCAGTTTCAACTGTTCTGCCTTACTATTATTCGACCATGCGGGTCATTTATGAACATTTGAACATCTTGGCCATGTTCTGTTATAATCTCCACCCGGCACAGCCAGAAGAGGACGTGCCACCCCACATACGCTCTCTCTAATTCTCTCTTTCTTTCTCTCTCTCGGAGGAACTGAGCCCTAGGTCCGTGCCCCAGGACTACCCGACATGTTGACTCCTTGCTGTCCCCGGTCCACCTGACTGTGCTGCTGCTCCAGTTTCAACTGTTCTGCCTTATTATTATTCGACCATGCTGGTCATTTATGAACATTTGATCATCTTGGCCATGTTCTGTTATAATCTCCACCCGGCACAGCCAGAAGAGGACTGGCCACCCCACATAGCCTGGTTCCTCTCTAGGTTTCTTCCTAGGTTTTGGCCTTTCTAGGGAGTTTTTCCTAGGCACCGTGCTTCTACACCTGCATTGCTTGCTGTTTGGGGTTTTAGGCTGGGTTTCTGTACAGCACTTTGAGATATCAGCTGATGTACGAAGGGCTATATAAATAAGTTTGATTTGATTTGTACCCTGTCCACCACCAATACTGTAGAGGGCCTAACTGAAAGCATGTTTGAAAAGTAGGCTAGTTAACCCTACTGACACAGACACAGGCAGTGCCATGCAGCAAAGTCTGCACTAGAAAATTCAATGGGCAGAACTTCCTTTGAGAAAGTGGGTCTGTGGTAGCTTATTGGATCATTGCAGTCCCTTAGATTTCACTCCTACTGCAACAGTGATACACGCCGTGTCTTCAACAGCACTGTTGATCTAGCAGTTTTGCTGACTGCAGCGCTGTGTGTTTTGTGTCCCAAACATCTACACAGTGCACTATATAGGGAATAGGGTGCCATTTGGTTCGAACTATGGTGTCTCCACTAAGCACACAGAGTCACTTCTGTTTCCTGTCTACCCCCCCCCCCCACCACTGTACATTGTTGTGTTGATTTGCTGGCCCATTGGTTTCATAAGGTTAGTGGGTGGTACTGCGTGAATACTGGCCCATTGGTTGCATAAGGTTAGTGGGTGGTACTGTGTGAATACAGACTACGGTACTGTCATTGACGGTGTTGTCATAATGTGATGACAAATACACACTGCCAGTGTATTGAGACCAGTATATTGAGACCTCCCTGCCAGTGTATTGTGACTAATATGTGTGGAAATTGGAACAGTATTCAAAATGTCAGGGTTGATGTGAAGTCCGTTCGTTTGATGACGGGAATCTTCCTCCTCAAATTGAATCATTGGTAGAGAACTAACTTCAATAGCCAGTTAGTAAATGCGATTGTTCTGCACTACATCACTAGATGTGTACAGTGTGTAACCGAGAGATTTAAGAGGAATGATATCAGTGATGATTGACCTCTGTATGACCTGCTTCCACAGAGACCTGATCCAGGATGACTGGAACTAACAAACCAACAAAGGCACACACAACTTGGGTCAGCATGATAACCTAACATGGCTTCCTCTGTCTCCGTCTCTGCTGATGTTACGCAGTCATCAACCCCCAGTGCTCGAGGGTGAAGTCTCCCCTAGCTACTGATCTAGGATCAGCTTCCCCTCCCCAAATCCTCACATTAACCATTAGTGGGGGAAATGCAAAACTGACCCAAGCTCAGCGTCTAGGGGTAACTTCTCCCTACACCCATCGACCCCCAGATGACACAGCTATGACACAGTATTCATTTTGCCTAGGGGATAACACACTACCCAAGCCTGAACGTGAACTGTGAGACAAATAGATTTTTTGCAGTTGATTGCTGAGTGGGCTGATTGCACAATGTTTCGGTTGGTTTCACTTAACAAGGAAACTGTGACTAAGTTTACACTACAGCCGTGATAGGCCTACGGTGTTTCATCATCAACCAATCTGGGTGAGTTTCCTGAAAACCTTGTTTGGTGGGCAATGTATATGTGTGAACGAACAAAATGTGTGAAATGAAGCACTTTGTTGTTCTACAGGAGATGTGGGTAGTTTGGGTCGTCAAAATCAATTGAGAACCATATTAGCTACAAGGCTTTCAGGAAACTGGCAACTGAATGATAAACACACAGCTGTCTGTTGACCTTTAGGCCAAGACTCCACTTCGACAACTTTGACTTAGCTTTTGAGCTGTTCTTGAATGAAAAGCCTTTCTCCCACAGATTTCTTCTGCAGTGTGGTAGATAAACTCATTCAGATGACTCGGTCAAGGCTTGCATGCACACAAACACTTGTACACACACAAACACATGTACACACACAAAAACACACAAACACATGTACACACACATTCGCTTTCAAGAACTGAACCAGTCAGTGGTTGTTATTGTTCCTGTAATGAATGACTGTAGTCGTTTCAGCTGACAACCCCCAGGCTTGTGGAACACAGAGTGTTTCCTGAGCGGAAACCAGTCCTGTAAAATCACAGTTCAGTCCTGTACTGCATAAATACTACAGCCACAGTGTCACAGTTCAGCCCTGTACTGCATAAATACTACAGCCACAGTGTCACAGTTCAGCCCTGTACTGCATAAATACTACAGCCACAGTGTCACAGTTCAGCCCTGTACTGCATAAATACAGCCACAGTGTCACAGTTCAGCCACAGTGTCACAGTTCAGCCCTGTACTGCATAAATACTACAGCCACAGTGTCACAGTTCAGCCCTGTACTGCATAAAT
>NC_060176.1:1131300-1137661 GCF_021184085.1 Oncorhynchus gorbuscha | reverse complement strand
GGCCGAGCCAGTCTCCAGATCTCAACCCCATAGAAAATCTTTGGAGGGAGTTGAAAGTCTGTGTTGCCCAGCAACAGCCCCAAAACATCACTGCTCTAGAGGAGATCTGCATGGAGGAATGGGCCAAAATACCAGCAACAGTGTGTGAAAATCTTGTGAAGACTTACAGAAAACCTTTGACCTCTGTCATTGCCAACAAATGGTATATAACAAAGTATTGAGATAAACTTTTGTTATTGACCAAATACTTATTTTCCACCATAATTTGCAAATAAATTCAATGTGATTTTCTGGATTTTTTTTCTTCTAATTTTGTCTGTCATAGTTGAAGTGTACCTATGATGAAATTTACAGGCCTCTCTCATCTTTTTAAGAGGGAGAACTTGCACAATTGGTGGCTGACTAAATATTTTTTTTGCCCCACTGTATATCATGTGGGGCAAACTGTATAACATGTATAACACATAAATTCATTTTATTTTATATTTTACCTTTATTTAAATAGGCAAGTCAGTTAAGAACAAATTATTATTTTCAATAACGGCCTAGGAACAGTGGGTTAACTGCCTGTTCAAGGGCAGAACGACAGATTTGTATATAACATGTACACTATCTTTTTTATATACCGCATTATGTGTATAATCAATTTCCATACAATCACTTTCCTGCACACCAAAAAAGTGTATAGTATTTTATTGTATTTTATAGTGATGACTGTGGTTGAGATACATGTCTTGCTTTCCTTTGCTACTGCAGGGTACACTGGGATATCTCTGGCGGACTGCATATCTCTAATCCTGGGCCGGGGGACAGAGGAGTGTACAGGTGCACAGCCTCAAACACCCATGGTTCAGCCTCAGAGACTACACAGCTGCTGATAGCTGGTGAGTACCCAGTCAACTGGGTTATATATGGGAGGCAGGTAGCCTAGCAGTTAGAGAGTTGGGCCAGTAACCGAAAGGTTGCTGGCTTGAATAGCCTAGCCTACAAGGTGAAAACTATGCCAATGTGCCCTTGAGCAAGGCACTTAACTGGAACGAATTGCAAAAATCGCTGAAGTTGGAGACTTTTATCTCCCTCACCAACTTCAAACATCAGCTATCTGAGCAGCTAACCAATCGCTGCAGCTGTACATAATCTATTAGTAAATAGCCCACCCATTTTCACCTACCTCATCCCCACAGTTTTTATTTATTTACTTTTCTGCTCTTTTGCACACCAATATCTCTACCTGTACATGATCATCTGATCATTTATCACTCCAGTGTTAATCTGCAATATTGTAATTATTCGCCTACCTCCTCATGCCTTTTGCACACATTGTATATAGACTCCCCTTTTTTTCTCTACTGTGTTATTGACTTGTTAATTGTTTACTCCATGTGTAACTCTGTGTTGTCTGTTCACACTGCTATGCTTTATCTTGGCCAGGTCGCAGTTGCAAATGAGAACCTGTTCTCAACTAGTCTACCTGGTTAAATAAAGGTGGAAAAAAATATATATATTTAACCCTAATGTGCTCCAGGGTGCCGTACTACTATGGCTGACCCTGTAAAACAACACATTTCACTGCATCTATCCGGTGTAAATGACAATTCAACATGTTATTATATTCATTAGTGCACCCCAGCCCCAAGGTTCACCAAAGTATACGTCGTCTGGTCTTTGGCGTCCCAACGCAAATAGTGTAGTCGGCAATACATTCCTAACCCCCCGCGACTAGCGAGCCGGAAAACAAAGGGGGGTAATCTGCATACTAGTCTTAATAAAACCTAATTTCCACCACCATGCGTTCAGCCAATCAGGTTGCACCGCCTGTTGTACGCAGCGTCCAGAAGTAGCTAGCCTCCCTAGCGTGGTGGTGGAAATGGCTTTTATTAAGCAGTCAGGTTGCACCGCCTGCTGTACGCAGCGTCCAGAAGTAGCTAGCCTCCCTAGCATGGTGGTGGAAATGGCTTTTATTAAGCAGTCAGGTTGCACTGCCTGCTGTACACAGCGTCCAGAAGTAGCTAGCCTCCCGAGCATGGTGGTGGAAAGGGCTTTTATTAAGCAGTCAGGTTGCACCGCCTACTGTACGCAGCGTCCAGAAGAAGCTTGCCTCCCTAGCATGGTGGTGGAAAGGGCTTTTATTAAGCAGTCAGGTTGCACCGCCTGCTATATGCAGCGTCCAGAAGTAGCTAGCCTCCCTAGCATGGTGGTGGAAATGGCTTTTATTAAGCAGTCAGGTTGCACCGCCTCAGCTGTACGCAGCGTCCAGAAGTAGCTAGCCTCCCTAGCATGGTGGTGGAAAGGGCTTTTATTAAGCAGTCAGGTTGCACCGCCTGCTGTACGCAGCGTCCAGAAGTAGCTTGCCTCCCTAGCATGGTGGTGGAAAGGGCATTTATTAAGCAGTCAGGTTGCACCGCCTGCTGTACGCAGCATCCAGAAGTAGCTAGCCTCCCTAGCATGGTGGTGGAAAGGGCTTTTATTAAGCAGTCAGGTTGCACCGCCTGCTGTACGCAGCATCCAGAAGTAACTAGCCTCCCTAGCATGGTGGTGGAAAGGGCTTTTATTAAGCAGTCAGGTTGCACCGCCTGCTATATGCAGCGTCCAGAAGTAGCTTGCCTCCCTAGCATGGTGGTGGAAAGGGCATTTATTAAGCAGTCAGGTTGCACCGCCTGCTGTACGCAGCATCCAGAAGTAGCTAGCCTCCCTAGCATGGTGGTGGAAAGGGCTTTTATTAAGCAGTCAGGTTGCACCGCCTGCTGTACGCCTCCCTAGCATGGTGGTGGAAATGGCTTTTATCCAGAAGTAGCTAGCCTCCCTAGCATGGTGGTGGAAAGGGCTTTTATTAAGCAGTCAGGTTGCACCGTCTGCTGTACACAGCATCCAGAAGTAGTTAGCCTCCCTAGCATGGTGGTGGAAATGGCTTTTATTAAGCAGTCAGGTTGCACCGCCTGCTGTACGCAGCGTCCAGAAGTAGCTAGCCTCCCTAGCATGGTGTTGGAAAGGGCTTTTATTAAGGAGTCAGGTTGCACCGCCTGCTGTACGCAGCGTCCAGAAGTAGCTAGCCTCCCTAGCATGGTGGTGGAAAGGGCTTTTATTAAGCAGTCAGGTTGCACCGCCTGCTGTACGCAGCATCCAGAAGTAGCTAGCCTCCCTAGCATGGTGGTGGAAAGGGCATTTATTAAGCAGTCAGGTTGCACCGCCTGCTGTACGCAGCGTCCAGAAGTAGTTAGCCTCCCTAGCATGGTGGTGGAAAGGGCTTTTATTAAGCAGTCAGGTTGCACCGCCTGCTGTACGCAGCGTCCAGAAGTAGCTAGCCTCCCTAGCATGGTGGTGGAAATGGCTTTTATTAAGCAGTCAGGTTACACGGCCTGCTGTACGCAGCGTCCAGAAGTATAGCCTCCCTAGCATGATGGTGGAAAGGGCTTTTATTAAGCAGTCAGGTTGCACCGCCTGCTGTATGCAGCGTCCAGAAGTAGCTAGCCTCCCTAACATGGTGGTAGAAAGGACTTTTATTAAGACACTGCTCATATTTTTCAGCCCTCTAATAAATGTAGTTCAGGAGGAAGCCAATGTTGTAGCCTGATAGGAGGATGTTTTATTTTATCAACTAGCCGCCGGGCGACATGAGTGTATTACCGGCTGGGTTGGTAGCGTCAACACCAAGAGATAATACACAACGTCAGGAAGATCACCCTCTAGGGGTCTCGGCGCTAGGGCACACCGTAGGAAAACGCTTTGCAACGGAAAATGAAAACAAGCGTTTCTTATTGGACAAGTTCAGGTAGTCCCTCCTGTTTTCAGACAGTTTGCTTCCGTTTAGTTCCTAGTGAATACAAACATGTCCCAGGTCTGATAAGCATTATAAGAATGCAAATGATGAAATGCTCCAAGAGGAAATGATCATGTATTCATAGTATGTACACTATTTATAAATCATTTATTAATACTTATTCATGAAAGGTATTATGAAATGTTACTCTCATTAAATAACATGATGCAATGCTATTTTAAATGTTAAATGAAATGTTATTTATGTAATTTATGTTTCTTAAAAAACAGTGAGCCAATAAATGAGCCATTTGGAAACATTTGTAGTTGTTGTCTGTTTTTCACAGAGCCTCCTGTGATAGCTGTGTCGTGGAGGAACGTAACGGACAAGGAAGCCCCCAGTCTGAGGGCCGTGGTGGGGGACGGGTCAGCCTACGCCCTGGGGCTAACCTAACTCTAGACTGCCCCGTCACAGGTAGGCCTCACCATAGCAATTAAATCCCATACACTCTTAGGAAAACGGCTTCCTAAAAGGTTCTGTCCCCATAGGATAACTATTTTTGGTTCCAGGAAGAACTCTTTTGGGTTCCATGTAGACCCTCTATGTAAAATGTTCTACATGGAAATCGAAAGGGTTCTGCCTGAAATGAAAAAGGGTTCTTCAAAGGGTTCTCCTAACGGATTAGGGTTACTGCCTTCCTAGGGAGTTTTTCCCAGCCACCGTGCTTTACATCTGCATTTACATCTGCATTGCTTGCTGTTTGGAGTTTTAGGCTGGGTTTCTGTATGGTGACATTGACTGATGCTTTATAAATATATTTGCTTGATTGAGATACTCTATATGGGGCGGCAGCGTAGCCTAGTGGTTAGAGCGTTGGACTAGTAACCGGAAGGTTGTGAGTTCAAACCCCCGAGCTGACAAGGTACAAATCTGTCGTTCTGCCCCTGAACACTGTTCCCAGGCCGTCATTGAAAATAAGAATATGTTCTTAACTGACTTGCCTGGTTAAATAAAGGTAAAATAAAAATTAAAAATAAATAAATGGAACCAAAATGGTTCTCCTATGGGGACAGCCAAAGAACCCTTTTAGGTTCTAGATATCACATTTCTTTTTAAAACTGTAGAATGGATCATGCCATAGTGATTCTAATTATGTGGATCTCATAGGGACAGACAGTCCCTCCATTTTGTGGTTCACATTGTCAAGCTCCAAATTGATCGACCATGTGTTTAAATTGAATTTCAAGCAATAATAGATATCTGGTATAAGGTAGCATATTCAGGCAGACATGATCAAGCTATGAATTGGACATACCTTGTGTTGAAATTGTATTTCAAACAATAACTTGTATCTATACAGCATATCTATACAGCATATATATAGTGAAAATAGTAGGATATTTTCTCCACACTGGTCTTTGTCAGTTGTAGTTTTGGCTGCTCTTTGGCAGTAATATACTGTGGTGAACACAAATGAATGTCAGCCTAGTTCTACTGCGATCTAATACACTAACATGGGTTTTATGTATCCATATGGTTATGTGGCAGATCATAGCTATGGTGTAGACACGCAGAAAGACACAGTTAGTTGAAAAGTGAATGGTGTGGAAAGCCACCATGACACATGGATTTAAACTTCCTGGTTCAGTTACAGCTGTAATGAGGTGTATAAAATGAGAGCAGAGCTTTGATTGAGAAGTGATGTTTGTGACGAGGCTTGGCAATTGGCTACAGTATCATGCAATTTCACAACACAACAAAATGATTCCTTTTAGCATTTTTTGCTAGAGATGTTTGTCATTTATGATCTGCAGTGGTATTAGACCAGAGTCATATCTGACCCCCTATTCACCATGTAGTGCACAACCTCTGAATCCATATAGGGCACTCAATTTGACCACAGCCCTATCTGACACCCACATTGGGCTGTGGTGCACTATGGGACATTGGAGGATAGGCCGGGGGTTATTGGAGACAGCCAATAACCTTGACCAACCACACCATAGTTATTGGGTTGAATCTTCCCAGGTTGCCTCCTAAATGCCACCCTATTCCCTTTATAGCACCCTACTTTTAACCAGGACCCATATAGTGCACTATATAGAGAATAGGGAGCCATTTGGAATGCGAATCCAGCCTCATCATCACCTTAGTGAGAACCGGCTGAGATGAAAGGACATGTTATTTAAGTCTCATTTGTTTTGGCCTTACACCTTTACAGAAACACACACACACACAGAGACACACACACACACAGAGACACACACACACCTTGCACACCCTAGCACCCTCTCTCTCATCCCATTCAATCACTGGTGATTAAAGCAGCTGTGTGTGTGTGTGTGTGTGTGTGTGTGTGTGTGTGTGTGTGTGTGTGTGTGTGTGTGTGTGTGTGTGTGTGTGTGTGTGTGTGTGTGTGTGTGTGTGTGTGTGTGTGTGTGTGTGTGTGTGTGTGTGTGTGTGTGTGTGTGTGTGTGTGTGTGTGTGTGTGTGTGTGTGTGAGAGTAGGGAGAAATGGAGAGAGAAAGAGGGAGACGAGGGGAGAGAGAAAAAGGTATTTAAAGGCAATGTAAAGAGACACTGTCTTTTATTTGTTACTTAGGG